>NC_143249.1:14550454-14853484 GCF_984573655.1 Nuphar pumila | reverse complement strand
ATATATATATATATATATATATATGTGTGTGTGTGTGTGTGTGTGTGTGGTGAGGGAGAGATGAATAAGAGAGAGGAGGGCGGGGAGGGGATTGAATCTTTTTCTTTTCAAGTAGAAATGGCTTGAGAGAATACTTGTTGCTCCAATGATAGGAAAATAAAGTTGGTAATTGGTCATTGCTTTTCTAACGACTGTGGAACTCATTTTAATTATTTTCCAGAATAGCAAGTGAGTTTTACAGGGCAAGGTCAAGAGTTCAATCATGTCTTCTTCTTTGAGATCAACAATTCAAATTAAACATACAGATAGCTCTATCAACCAAACGGCTACCTTTTTCTTTTTTGGTTAGGCTAAGGGAAAACCACTTCTTTGAGATCATTGGTAAGCCTTTGGTTGGTAAAATCCTTGGTGTTCCCTATCCGCTAAGGAGCACACTCAACTTTGGCCTTGTGGCAAAGCACAACCTCAGTGAGATTCACAAGTGGTCGGCCCCTACTAGATGAGCAGAGCCCTTGATGGTACCCAATGAATAATTTTGTCAAAGCATAAAACAAATATTTATTCCACTTTTAAATAGGTTACTCTAAACTTACTGTTCTAGGATTTAAAAAAAAAAAAAAACAAATAAATCTGAGGCTGTATCTTCCTTTTATCTGCTTTTCTCTCTCGGCCAAAGAACGACTGCATGTGAATCCTATGGGAATGGTGGGTCCTTAATTAATACCATTGTGATGCATCGTAAATTCATGTCACCAAATGATTTTACACGAATGGAAAAAAACACAAGTGGGTCCTTTTGGTTCTGTGACTTGATGTAAGGAGAAGCGTGTTCCCATGCGCAGCAGAGAGAGAGAGAGTTGTCAAATCAATGAAAGTTGGTCCTCAAGAGGAGAAAGAAATATTGGCCTTAGGATTTAATAATAGACGGTGGATA
Organism: Nuphar pumila; assembly: GCF_984573655.1. Taxonomy (NCBI): domain Eukaryota; kingdom Viridiplantae; phylum Streptophyta; class Magnoliopsida; order Nymphaeales; family Nymphaeaceae; genus Nuphar; species Nuphar pumila. The sequence continues at coordinate 14,852,550 of NC_143249.1, read as the reverse complement.
AAGTATATTACATAAAAAAAACCATTACTAACGGCATGTTTATCTAGTAGCATTTACATGCTAAAAAGTTGATAAAAACAGTAACATTTGCATGTTAAAAATGTTAAAAAATAAATAATATATTGAATAAAAATTAAATAAGAGATTAGAAAGGAGAAAGAAAAAAATACTAAATATACGTTATTCGGTCAAAGGCCTACATCTACAAAAAAAACCACTCACATCCTCATTTCTTTTAATTTTATTTAATATCTCAACTCATATATTTATACAGGATCCAGATCAAGATGGGATAAGAATAAGTGATTGATAGACGATAATCTTAAAGATTGCAACTGACCTCTGAGATAAGCAATGATATTGAAAACTGTCATTTGTGATTGAGAATATTCTTTAATACTGCTATAAATTATAATAAAAAAGATTACAAAAAATTAAAATAAATTTATAAAAGTTATTAAATAGTATGCAAAAAGCATTTTTTTTTGAAAAATGACGACTGCTTGTAAGTATTTTCTTTCAGAAATATTGGAGCATAGAATGTATGCACAATAGTTACAATTTTTTTCAAAAATAAAAAATTGTTGAAAAGAATTAATCAAACCATTGATTCTCAAGGTAAAGGCAGCCAACAAATTCTCTAAATTTAAACCAATAAGTCTGTTTTACTTCATATATAAGGTGATAACAAAGATTATGGTCAATAGGATGCAATGGACCTTGAAAAGAATAATCAGCTGAAACCAAATGGTATTTTTGAAACAGAGGTATATACAAAATAACATCTTTCTTGCTCATGAAATGATAGACTCAATGGCAACATGAAAAAAAAGTGTGCTATTTAAATGAGATCTAGCAAAAACGTACACTACAAGAAAAGTGCTAATTAACGACAAAGATTTGCGATGAATTTTTTTCGTCGCAAATTTGCGATGGATTAGCGAGAGAAAACTATCTGTCGCTAACATTCAAAATATTTGCAAAATTAGCGACAACAATATCTCCCTCACTAATTCTGTCGCTAATGAGCGACAGATTAGCGATTTTTTTTGTCTCTAAACACTACAAGAAAAATGCTAATTAGCGAGGAAATTATTTCATAGCTAATCTGTCGCTAATTAGCAACAAAAATTTTTTGTCGTTAATTAACGACGGAATTAGTGAGGGAATTTTCCCGTCACTAATTAGCGACAAAAAATTCTCTCGCTAATCTGTCACTACTTTTGGATTTAAACCGTCCCATCTAAGGCGCAAAATTTTTCCTCTCCCCATTCAAAATTTAAATCGACTACTTCATGGAGGGCCTCCTTGACTTTTCGAATGAGGACGACTTCGTAGCGGAGGAACGCGAGGAAGAAGAGGAGTCGGAGTCGCCTACCGGCGTTGGAGGACCAGGCCAGCCCAACCTCTTCGGTCCGGTAAGTGGTTTTCTTTTCCGAGCGTGGCTTTTCGTTCTCGGCCTAACGATTCTGTTGGGGGTTATGGTTTCAGGTCGACAGACAAGCGAGGGAACCAAGTTGGGAGGGTGCCGGAGAGCCCGCCGGTTCAGAGGTGCAGCCACTGCGTTGTGCAACACCCTGCAGTGGTGGGCCGAGCCAGACAATTGGGGAACCAGGTCGAGAGGGCGCCAGGGAGCGCACATGCATGAGAGTGCACCGGTTCAGAGGTGCACTCTTCTGCGTTGTGCAGAAGGCCCCACAATGGCGGGCCGGGCCTAAAAAGCAGGGAACCAGGTCGAGAGGGCGCTCGAGAGTGTGTTGGAGAGCACACCGAAGAGTGCACTGAAGAACACAACAGTTCTGTGCAAAAGACCCCGCAGTGGCAGGCCGAGCCGCTCGGGTGCAACGCATGTGTGGTGCAGTATAAGTCCGGCCTATTGCTGTCGGAATACCGCCCGACAGGGAGCAAATTTTTTATTTTTTTTAAAATATACTGACGGATTAGCAACAAATATTATTCATCGCTAATTTAAAATAGCAACAGACTCGCGATGAATATTATCCGTCGCTAATTTAAAATAACGACGGACTCACGATAGATCATGTCCATCGCTAATCTATCACAAATTAATGACGAATAAGTTTTGTCACTAATTAACGACCAAGATTATGCGACAGACGCTATCCATCGTTAATCCATTTAGAGATAGATTAGTGACGGATAGCATCCATCGCTAATCCACATTTTTCTTGTAGTGGTATGTCACAAAAGGGTGGTCATTTTCAAAAAACACCTCACAAAATTTTGGGTTTGTAAAAAGCTAGATTACACTCATCATGAAGTGCCTACAAACTCTATCATTTGTTGTTATCATTAATGGGGAGGCAAACAACCTTTTTTCAAGCTGCATAAGTTTATGACAAGAAGATCCTATGTCACCCTATTTGTTTCTAATGGTTATGAAAAAACAATCATGCTTTATGTAACAACATAAAATCCAAGAAAGCGTAATCCCAATAATGGTGAAAGGGTTCAAGTGACATTATAGTTTCTACATGGATGATGCACCTTTCTGCCTGCAAGATTGTAAGAACTCCATTAAGATTTTTTTGACAATGATGCAAACATTTGAGAGAGTGTCGAGACTTCAGATAAGTAAAGAAAAACCATCATCATTTCCTTCAACCTCTCTCATACAAGTGCTAATCAAATCTACCAGTGGAGTGGGTGGCAAACCAAAAACCTCCCTATAACATACTTGAAACTTCCGCTATTCAAATGAGTACTAAAGAAAGCAATGTGCGACATACTGCTAGCAAAATTCAAGGCCAAAATAAAAATGTGGAATGAAAATACCTTGTCAATAGCGGCCAAATTAGTTTTAATTAGGTCAGCCATATATACTCTCCTTTCTTATACACTAGATAAGTTATTTTCATTTGTCCAGTGATACCATTCAAGAAGTAGACAGAGCAATTAATAAGTTTTTATGGCATGGAGATGAGTCTCACAGGCGCTCACACCTTCTAAACTGGAATCAAGTCTGCAAACTCAGAATAGAGGGCGGCATGAGCATTCATAGCATTGACGAGACCAATGTAACAACTCTTACTAAATTAGCGTGGACACTATGCCAACAATAAGCCACTCCATGGACCTCGCAAGGCTAAATATCTATTGAAGAAGTTCATGCGGCTTTCTTGGAAGGGCAAGATCATATCCTATGGGTGGAAGAGTGTTTGTACTTATGCTTTGACATTAAAGAATGGGGTCAAATGAGTTGTTGGCAAACAAAGAACTATTGAATTTTAGTTTGATCTACAGATGCCTCGAGGGCATTTGATTCTACAACTGCCTTTCAACTCTCGGCATGTATTGTACCACATTCTTCGTAACATTCAACTCATCCATGTCATAGACAAGTACTCTCACCATAACATTCATCTAGTTGATATGAAACTACATATACCAATGAGAATTACAAGAGAAATAGAAAGGCAACTGTGGCAATATGGAAAAGAAAATAATCTTTAATGGTTTTTATTAAAAGAATATTCCATGAGAAGTGACAGGGGATTCATTAAAGAAAAAATTAAGTCCATAAGATAAAGTATTCAATAATGTTTGGAATAACCCCCCTCCCTCCTGAGAATAACAATTACCTTAAGATTCTATATGAAAAGGAAGTTGCTCACTCACTCAAAACCACCTCCAAAAGTTAGGGTTCCAAATGCTAAGTAGGTGTGAATTATGCAAAGGGGAAGAAGAAACAAACAATCACCTATTTCAAAAGTGCCCTTGGGCGACTTACACATCCAAATAAATATCCAACTTGTTTGGGAGGGGTTGAAAACCAGGCACCAATGTAAAGTATATCTTGGTCAGGTAGATAAATAAGAAATTCATGGAAAAATATGTTCAAACAAGCTGGGATATAGCTTATCAAGTGATGATATCGATGATATGGAGGAAAAGAAATGAGACGATTTTCAAAGGGATTTACAAGACCGTACAACAAGTAATAAAGTATTTGATTCAGAGAGTGCAGGAGTAGGTGATGTGCATTCTCAAACACTCAGAGCACCCGAAGGAGCACCAGACAACTCTCTCAGAAGGTAGGTTAACATCCAAAGTATCTTCCAAGATAAACGGTTATTGGGGTACACAGTTCACATTGCAGAAGGTTATATAGTGAAAGCCTGATGTTTTTCGCATGATGTAAAATTGGAAGACAGGGAATTGGCAGCATAGTTAAAAATCATAAAGAATGCGATAGTGAAAGAAAAGGTCATCATAGAAACAAGCCGAACGAATGACTACCATCGAGTGTTACAAGCCTTGGAAGGTAGGGGTCCAAGATAACATATGTCTATACAGTTGTTACATATTTTTGTACATTTTTGATAAGATTATGATCATGTATAGTTATTGTAAACTTTATTTTTTGGTAAAAAACCTAGCACAATTAGAGAGAGGAGGAATGACCGAGACTTGAAAAGATCACCTTGCCCCAATACTGTACCCATTGATTGAAGGATGAGTTTTTTTATATAAAACACAATAGATATTGGATCAATGGACATGTAAGGGTCTGCCTAACCTTAGCTTGACTATAAAAAAAATAAAAACTGGTTTGTCCATTGTTTTTCAACACTTAAGTATGGGCCTAACCCTAATTCGATTATGGTCACCTCATTTAGACACCACCAATCCTAGCAACTATCCAAACCCACAACCATAAGACACTATTTATATTTTACCCTATTTACCCCTTCCTAAGAGACTTATTGACCTCCTTTGATAATACTAACTTGCATACTTCTTTGGCTTATCCACGAGGACTCATGACATTTGGCAGGGGTGACTTGTAAGTGTCTCTAAGTTGATGAGTTGTCATGATCTTCAAAACTCACAAGTGTGCATTCTTTTCTAGTGTACTAGGGATGGCAGTGGATCGGGGCGGGAGACAAGTTCTCTATGGGAGACAAGGTCTCCATGCCCGCCTAGTTTCAAAAATGTGCCCTCCATCCCTGCACTGGTTTTGATTTTAACCTCTATCTCCTATCCATTTTTTGTTTCATAATAACAGTGAGGTTGGGTAGAGATTCGAGAAAGGGTTTTATGTCAGGGTTTATATATATATATATATATATATATATATATATATATATATATATATATATATATATATATATATATATATATATATATATATGTGTGTGTGTGTGTGTGTGTTCCTTAGGCCCCCTTTTTCTTTAGGACCTTATGATCTATAGGTTTTGTTTAGTGAGAACCAATTTTTGGATCGCCAGAATCTGGCATGTATACAGGCTTTTTTGGTGATCCAAAATCAATGGCTATGAAGGTACTAGTTTTTCTCGGCTAATAAAATCATGTTTTTTCATCAAAAAAGCATGTTTCAGGAGTCTATTCACACTAAATTGATCATGCCAAACCCATTTAATGGTTCCAATCTATCACAAAATACGTAATACTATAGGCGAGAAGAGGGTAGAGCGAAAAATGTGAGTTAATATGTTCAGTTCTCATATATATAAGATTTTATAACATGTATAAGAGAAACAATATATTTCTTAACGGAGAACGGGTAGGGGGCGGTGGCAAGAGTAACTGCATCTCCTCCTCCATTCCCGCATGGGTTTTGATTTTGACCTCCATCCCCGATCCATTCCTCTTTTTATATCCTCCATCTTCATTCCAAACGAGACGAAACCGGGCGTTTCCTCGTGTCCACTGCCATCCCTGGAGACCTGAAGTTTTAAGGTTTTTTTTTTTTTCTATTTTTTTTCATTATCAGATAAAGAACCATTGACATATAAATCCGTTGTGGTTAATGCGTGCAAATCAATTAGGCTCTTGAACCCAGGCCCCTCACATGGATTGACTTTGATAATTGACGATCCCTAGATGTTGGGCCAGATCTGATCATTAAGACCTGTTTTCAAGTCCTTTTGCCCAGCATTAGGACAGGATAGGCACGTGCTTCCTGCACTTGCTTTGGTATCCCAACACAATTTTACGACCAAGAAGGACACGGTACGATCTGATGCAGAGATGCCCCCCTTAACGTTCGGACCTGTATCATTTGGCCAACTATTAAGGTGAATCCGCCAATACCGATTCTCAAGTGAATCGTTTTATTCAGTAAAAAAATAAATTTAAAATATTATGTTTCAATCAAAACGTGACACGTGTAAAATCTATTAAAAATAATTTTAAAATTTGTTTTTAATTTATTTTTTACATTTATTAAAACCTAGCCGATTCAGGTCTGCATGGTATCGATTTTCTGGCGATACGATGCGGCGCACCGATACTGATCACGATAGTGTGGTCAGCATATGTTGGATTCATTATGCACCAAGTGAAGCATGTAGATTCTTACCACCAACTGCAGCCAAATTTCACGCATACTTTCGCTGTATTTTTACTTTTTTTTACCATGTTACATTTGTAGATTAGTTTTACCATGCAAAACTTTTCATAGAAATTCTGGTTATTAGTTACAGAGCACCGATCCCCTCACACGACATCTATATGATTGGATCTATCCCACGTAGATTAATTAGTCCACATTTTCACCTGAACGTGGATTAATCCTAACCGTTCATATGCATATATAAGCTAGACAGCTTGGATCAACATTAGAATACTGTGGCATAATCATATCTTGTAGGATAAGATCCTTTTTCTTTCTGCAGGTAGGGGGTGACTGGTGGAATGTCGCCGAGCTGAAGAGACGTTATGAGTTCGAAACCCATGAGTTCGTTCCCTTTATTGCAGGGCCGAAGCAGGGTGTACTTCCTAGTGTATAAGGCGGATGGGGTTTCTCACAGCGATGAGATTTTGCATGAGAGTTTTTTTTTTAATTATTAAAAAGAAGAAGAAAAAATCAAGTTATTCCTGTACATAAAGGAGGTGCTCGATTTCTTGCCACTATATATTGCTTTTAATTTACCACACTAAGTTGGTTCACATAAATTTAATGTTTTCCATAAACTTAGTTTGCATGGGGCATATATATATATATATATATATATATATATATATATATATATATATATATATATATATATATATATATATATATATATATATATATATATATATATATATATATATATATATATAGAGAGAGAGAGAGAGAGAGAGAGAGAGAGAGAGCCGAAAAGCGATCAACATGAGAACACCAATAACACAAAACAGAACACTCATTGAGGACCACAAACATCTATATGAGGATCGGTTTGTGGCAGAGGCAGGTCTTTGAGATATATGCGTAAGATAGCATACACATCAGCCAAGACCCTATGGGTCAACCGGTTAAGGTTGAACGGGACATCCCGAAAAGTAGCATCATTTCTGGCCATCCATATGAACCACCACCCTGTAAATAACCAAACTCTCCAAATAGTCCTCCACTTCATTTCGCATCTAATTATAGCAGGGCCGATGATAAGATCTAACGCAAAGCAACCCTCCCGCACAACAACTGATGGAGCCCTCCAAGTTTTTGAAAACAATTCTTGAAACACTTCACACGACCAGAAGAGATGTTGTGTAGTTTCTTCGGCCTGTCGACAAAGCACACACCAACTGGAAAACTGAAAACCCATCCTCTTGATATTGTTATGGGTCTCTCTCTCTCTATATATATATATATATATATATATATATATATATATAGAGAGAGAGAGAGAGAGACTGCTCAAGTTTGTCGTGCAAGCACGTGCATGCGACTTAAATCAATTATATTGCAACAAAAGGAGGGGATGATGACCTGATAAGGTCCATTACCTACGGGAGAAAAAGATACAGAAACCACCAATTTTTCATGTTCTATGATAGGCCCCACCACCACAGCTTTAACATCAAATTTTGGGGTTATGGTTAACTTTTTAACACCGTATACGGTGTGGACAAGCGATGGAGGGTTTCTAGTTTTTCAATATTTTATTGCATGTTTTGTAATCAAACCTTATATATTAATGTGACCTGCATAGCTTGATTAGTGGAAACCATGTATTAGACTAGCAAACCTTGTTTCATGCTTATACATATTTACGAAGAAGTTTATAGATCAACAATTCATTTTGTGCCTAAATTTTACAATAAAAGTCTTAGGTATTTTCACTGAAATAGTTCAATCAAAACTATATTTTGCAGTAAATAAGTAATGATAACCACATATTCAGATTTAGATTATGCATAAACTACATATAAAATTGAAAATTGAAAGCTAAAACAGTCCATTGACTCCATTCGCCATCTGTATCATAAGATGTGTGTGTGTGTGTGTGTGAGAGAGAGAGAGAGAGAGAGAGAGAGAGAGAGAGAGAGAGAGAGAGAGAGAGTAAAACCGAGATTGACGCCAATATAGTTGCATGAATAGAGAAGCCAGCCATGAGGAAACGGAAGGCCATCAAGTGCACCAGCCTACATCACAAGTACACTAAGACGGGGAATTTCTCCCCGCAATATATTTCAAGTTGACCTTTCCTTGTAGGTATTTTTGGATTAATAATTAGAAGAAGCACCATGCTACTGTCCTCCCAAAGCACATGTAATGTCATATGTAGGATCTTAGATATAGATCATATGGACGTGGGTTCTATTTGATACAAGTGTCAGCAGGACGTTCTTCTCTTTTTCTATATTTCCAAGCTTGGCAACTTACATTATGAGCTCAAGGCGTGAGCCCCGTGATCACTAAGCACCATTAAGGCCACCACGACAATAGGGGTGTGCCTTCTTATATTACGTGGCAAAAGTAACTTTGTGAGTTCTGGATCTTTATTTTTTTTCCAAAAGAAAAAGTGGATGTTTGCCCCTCTCCCCCCACCCCCACCCCTCTCTCTCTCTCTCTCTCTCCAAAATGTTCCATCTAACTATACAGATGTGTTTAGCATATTTTGTTTACCATGTTAATTAACAGGTTTATCATCTCCATCGCATCATAAGATTTAACTTTGCAGATGGCGAAAATTTAACAGCTCGCAACTTATGAAAATCAGGATGGTTTAAACATGTCATGGTAGAATCAATTTTATCCAAAAAAAGCAAATAGATCAAGCTAAACATGCGTGTTCCAAAGGTTACATTGTACTTTTGGAGATCAGATGTAAATCAGTATACCTTATGGTAGTTGGATACCATGAGAGAGAGAGAGAGAGAGAGAGAGAGAGAGAGAGAGAGAGAGAGAGAGAGAGAGAGAGAGAGAGAGAGATGCCCTTCGAAGATGAAAAATATCCACATATGAGCTCAACCCATGTGCAGGGCTTTTGTCAATTTTGGAGTAAACCACTTGCCTAAGATGATGAGGTTTCCCTGTTACAGGTACCCTAAACATGGCGTTAAATGTAAGGTTTTTCTATGTATGTCCTTTTGGAAACTTCTCACGAGTTTTTATATCCTCTATTATTGTCAGGACTCCATTACTTTACATCTGTTCTGCAACCTTAACCAGCACCGGCTGAATGATGAACCCCTCTGCTATCTATATCTTTGTGGTTTGCATTCCTAGAACGATCACCTTTAAATAATATTGCCCATAACCTTATGCCAACATAATTTATGATAAATGGTGAGCAGTTATTATCATATTGTATATGACGTTATATTCAATCCCCACTTCACATCATGCTCTGCTCTCACATATCACAAGGTTCCCAAGTGTGATCTGCCATGGGGATTGAATGTAACGTCATAATACAATATGACATTAACTGCTCTCATGAAAAATATTTGTTGGTTATTTATGAGAGGGTGTTGCGTGTTCTCCCCGGAACACGGGCTGTAGCTACCGTGCATGTTCCGGGGTTCCGACTGAGCGCCTCACGCCATACACCGCCGTACACATGCCTGCGGGATGTATGGCGGGACCGTACACCCGACTGAGCACCACGCGGCGCTCAGTCGGGACCCCGAAACATGCATTGTAGCCAGAAACTTGCATTGTAGCCACAGTGCATGTTCGAGGGGAACATATAACCTGCCCCCGTTATTTATCGGCGCATTTGTGCGCAATTTTAAGCAAACAAATGTCTTTTCCAAAATATAATGGTGTCAAATTAATGTGTTGGAGATGGAGTTGCCAAGAGCATCCTCTTGTGAATAGTGTTGAAATGTGGGGTTAAGGCGACCAACACCATTCTCCAATGCAGTGTTTCGGCAAGGCCACTTCTCCCAAACAATAGAGGGTACGTGTTGGGAAAACCGCAACGTGCTTCTCCCAAACAGCAGAGAATGTTGGCAAAGTCACAATGCACCTTCAATTCAAGCCCCTCAAACAGTCATAATTTTGTGATAAAACAGCGTGCTTTCTAGTAACATTCTAATATTCTATTTGTGTAAACGATTCCAATTCAAATTAATTAGAAGAATATCATAATGAAAATAATGTCAACAGTGGCTTTCTCTGTTTGCGTTGTGTGCAAGTTTTTCCTTCTTGCAATTTGCAACCTGGCGCTCTTATTATTCTACTAAGGGAAACTCCAATGCTCTATTGTCAATGAAGAGAAAAAGCAACCTATTTCCCACAATTAAAGCAGACAAAGTTTTCCTTCTCCTCTCATCAATCACTAGCATCACGACAAATTATTTAATACTTTTTCTTTTCTAAATTCTTGAAGGCCAATGAAGCGACAACCCCAAATGAAAATCTTTCCATATTTTAAAAGAAAAACACCTTGTTCTTAAGAGTTTTGAGCATGCATGTTTGTGTCACAACAAAGCTTTATGTAAAAAATTCCATGATATTCCTTTTTACACCCCCACCCACCAAACAATCTTATTATTAAAAGAAAACTTCCATACATTGCACAATTAAACTAAACAGTCCCTACAACCCTAGAGATTCGAAGGACATGCATACAAAAAGTACCATTTTCTTTTTTTCACATAAGATAAGAAGTAAGTGTCCTCGTTCATGGGGTTAAGAGACAATGTGAAAAGCGGGTTTTAACATAATGATTAATGAAGGGATTTTACACTATTCCCACAGCATAGACATTCTCTCTTTAGGGCATATCATCTTAGGGATCAGTAAATAATCCTAGTACTCTGGCGTGTTAATATTTAATCCCAATCAATGTTGAAAAATATTTAGGGTGGTATGGGAGTCGGCCATTAACTAAGCATGGTGATTATAATAATTAAACACCACCCAGTTCCAATGTTATAAAAATGGAATAAAATCGGCTTGATTCGAATCGGTTCGTGTAGGGCCCGGTTTAGACCCCCTATAAACTCGGCCAGATTTTGGCCTGAATGGGTCTGAATCAAATTACATATACATCTTTTTGAAATTTTTTTTTTAAAAGCATGTTTTTTATTAGATCAATTGAAACCGATTCGATTCAATTAGGACGTTTTTTTTTTTCTGGAAAATCGATTCGAAAACTGATTCCGACTACTTTGCTCATCTTTCTCTCTCTAGCTCAAACTTTTTGTGGGAGAAAGTGGGGCCTGCTGAGAACACGTGGCGGGTGTCTTGTGGATGCTGTTGGGCGTCACGTGATTAAAAAAATGTTCCTCCACCTCCCAAATCACGTGGCCAACTAAGAGAAGGGGGAGGAGGCAAGCTTGTGGGCCCCACCCCAGTGAGAAAAACTAGTGGTTTTGTAAAGGCGGTTTTCAAAACCACCGGTTTTAACGTATAAAAAAAAGGCGGTTTTTAGGTGGTGGGGCCCTTGCCTTCCTCCTCTCCCCACGTGATGCGGAGGCCGAAGGGCGTCGAAGCGTCATAATGGCGATGTGGGGCCCACAGGCCCGTGACGTGGGCATGGCACGTGAGTGACGGGTGCTGCAGCTCACGTGCGCCCATCCCCTGCCACATGGGCCCACGTGTCTCCCACTCCCGGCCGAGGCTCTCTGAGTGCTGGCGGGCCCCACGGGAGTCTCCCCCGTTTTTGTTCACTTTCCCACCGTCTCCTGACGGCGTTAGACGGCTGTTACTTGCCGTCAACGTCTGGCGGCAGCGATCCCGTTAAGTCTCCGATTTTCGAGACCACCCCGGTTTGATGAAGAAATTACCAAAAATACCATCCCTGGCGGTCGGTCGGACTTGGATCAGAATTTGAGGTGATGACACCGGGTTCGGGTCAGGGTTCCACCAGAATGGCTGGGCTGAACCAGATACCAAGTCCTAATATGGATAACCTGCTGAAATACTTATCTTTTACGACTTTTACATCGAGAAATTGCTGATATTAATCTAAAGTCCGGTGAAACCGGGTTGGGTAAGAAAAGTATAAATCATTCTGATTGATGTAGGGATCCAGGGGATCACTTACTGAAACCCACAAACTTGGCACCCAAGCACATCCACAAAATTAGATTATCTTGGAAAATCTAGAACTCAATAGAAATAACTGAAAATTTTGAAAAAAAAAGAAATAACAAAATTTTTAAAAGATCCAAAACTAGTCTATTTCAACTCTAAACTCCTGAAGTCTAGTCAAAAGATTCCTAAATCTGATAAACCCATTTTCTAACTTGATAAACATCTAGTTATGATAATTTCCTAATTCTACTTTAATTTTCTAGTTGAAAATGGATCAAACATTTGGATCCAATATCTAAATTCAAGGTAAAAAACTGAACAAAACCAACTGTGAAAATAGATCCAAATGGATCCTATAGACCCGCAGCACATTCCATCCGCAATCTACATCACTGATCCATAAGATGTCTGTGTCTTTTGGGTCTGAGCTGATTAACTAATTGGGCCAAATGTATAGATCCCAAATCTGAGTCCTGTCCAACAATTGGGTCATAACTGACCTAGACAGCCCTAGTTTCAATCAGGAGTGCTAAAGCAATATGGACCGGATAATGCTTGATCTGAATAGGAATCAGAACTGTTTGCAAAAGACGTGAATACGAATTCAGATCTGCGGGAGATCTAATAAATAAGGACTGAATCCAGATCTGGAATGTATATGCCAATACTGGATCTGATAAAAGAAAAATGAAAACAAGAATAGATCATATTTGACCGAAATCCTAACATAGATTGGAGAAATGAACTACTGATATGAACTCAATTGGTATCAGGAAATTTTCTGATTAAGTAAATTCAAATCTAAATCACACATAGTTTGGATCTTACTTAACGATTTATATATATAAATGCAAAGTGTTGGATTTGAATCAGATGTCCAACTTGAACCAAAGCGTCTGCAATCTTGCTGCTAGAGATGTTGTATGTCTGATGGACCAACCAAGTAAGGCTTACCCAGTTCTAGTGTCGGATTAGCATTCAACTAAATCTAAAAAGATCTAAGTCCAATTAAGATTCAAATCTTTTTAAAATCAAGCGAACACATTCATTGTTGCAATAGTTTTAGTTTATCATGAATTTGATGCAAAAAAATTCATTAAAAATGTCAAAATGGTGATAAATGGACATATATTCAATTTATCAATTTATGACTTATTTGATGTATGATGATTTTAAATTCAATTTCAACTTGAAAGTTTTGCTTTCATCTTTGTTTACAATTCCAATTATTTGAATCACATTTCATGTTTTAAATTTTATATTAATAAAGTTGTTATTTTTTTTTAAACATTTGTCTTCATGCACACACGTGTAAGCATGCACATGAGCCGAGCCTGGGCTGCTCGTTTCAAAATGCATGTGTTCAAGCTTGGAGCTGAGCTTGAACAACATTGTTCAAACTGGGCTCGGTTCTTAGCTCGAGCCGAGTTTACCCGAGTTAAGAAAAATGTATCTTTCACTTTTGAAGAGGTGAGATTCAAACACCAATCTCTTCAAAATGTGTACAAATGCGGTACCATTAGACCAAGCTGGCCATTTTTTATTATTATGACGAAAAAATATTACATATTCTAAAAACGTTATACTGGCATCAGACTCGACACTATGACCTTAATTAGATGAAAAGTCCAAAGCCTAGCAGTTAGGGAAACACTAACTATTGTTTGTACTTTTGCTTATATATATATATATATATATATATATATATATATATATATATACTAATTTTACGAGCTTAATCAAGCTTTTTGTGCTTTATTGAGTTTAGTGGCTTGATCAAGATTGGCTCGTTTATGTAGATCGAACCTGGACTTGTGTACAAGCTCAGCTCATTTACTTTCAAGCACAAGCTTGGCTCACACACGTGGTTATGGAATGTGAATCAACAAACGTTAGGTGCTAGATTTAGAAATTGCCCTGAATCGGTTTTCTTTATTTGCTAGTTTTGTGATCATGAAAATATTTGTTCACTATTATATTGTTTAGGCATTAAATGCTTATTTTTGAATTTGATTGGACCCTATAATCGAAGATTTTTTTTCTTTTTAAATATATATATTTTTTCTTTTTTCAACAATCAAAATTTTTAAATAAACAGATTCATTTATATTCAAATTTCTATATCTTTTTGAAAAAACGATCCAGTTTAGAAACACATTCCGGCAACATTGGCTACAATATTTGCTCAATGACACAAGCTACAACTCGTCCTGCAGCGGTGATGTAGGGATGTAAACGGGTTCGGGTGCAACTGGATACACAACCCGAATCTGAGTCCACTAGACGGTTTTGGTAGCGAAATCTGGATCTGATTAATAATCGAATCTGGGTTTTGGTATTAAGTTTTGCATTCAAACATGGACCCGAATCCGAGTAAAAATGACCCGATTAAGTATAAATACCATACTTTAATTTAATCGCATCCGGGTTGATTTATCTTTTTCCTATTTCAAGTACTTAAAAATTACACAAGCAGTAATGACATGAATATATATCAGCTAAACCTATACCTATACATGCTGCAGCCAATCAAATCCTTTAGGCTTCACTTGCTCTCCCACACGTTTTGTGTTTCCGGCTAATCGCTGCATGCAAAGGTCATTCTTATAGTTAGTGTCAATGTTATCGGTATCGGCCGATATGTATCTTATGGGCAAAAAAACAAACGATTGTAACTTGAATCGGCTATTTTTTAATAAATGTAAAAAATGCTTAAAATTAATTTAGTATTATTTTAATGATTTTAACGTGCCATGACACAAATTATTTTTTAGCCTATTCAGAACGATTCACTTGAGAATCAGTATAGGGCGATTCACTTGAATCATTTGCCAACCGATTCAGGGCTGATACCGAATACTGACATCATTGGTTATTGTATCGGTTTCCTCCAAAACTTCTTTTTTCTTCAACCTCCGCCAAAAGCAATACGCGAGTCAAAGGGAAACGGAAGAGTTTTCTCAACACCAGATAAATATTGGATACATTTTATGGCACGGTACTCTCTAGCTGAATTTGAGAGGCGCTACGTTTTTTAGGCCACACGCCAGTTCCACTATTTACATCTTTTTCCTTCGTCCAAAAACGAAGGGAAAACTTGTGGATTCCACGAATTCAATCCGACGCACATGAATCTACTCCGACACCAAGATTCCAAACAGGGCCTTATCTAATTTGACCGCATGAATGTGCTTAACATAGTCCATTTACTAGGAAATGCATTTTGGATTGAGTGGATTTTAATATAAAATATGATTTTCTTAGAATTGAAATTGAGGAATTGTAGACTGTTGAATTTTTTGTAACCATAGAAAATCTGCTTATACAACATGGTCACACGATCTAAAACATGGGTTTGACCAAGAAAGTTACCTACATAATATTCGTAGGACTTGATTGGGCAAACAACCAAGAAAATGTGAAGCAACGGATGGTTTCTATTAAGCCCTACCTTAGGTAGACTCAAGGGTAGCGGATATATATTTTTTTTGAAAGGCAAGCTGGGGTTAGGCTTGCCCCCTACCAGTTATACAATGATACCATTGAGATTCGAACTTGCAATGTCCCAAACACAAGGTGACGTGCACTAGCTGCGCCTACGAGCCAAGTGGATCTTCCTATTAGCACAATATACGAAGATACTAGGAAATTAAGCTTTGATTTGCACTCAATTCAAATTTTAATGTTCAAGTGTGAAACCGGTCCCATTTAGACGGCAAAAATTTCCGATACACAATAATCATAGATAAAGCTTTGCCAAGCATATAAAAGTTAGATCCACATCCCTTTTAAGGATGACAGTGGACCGGGGCTGGTGTTGGGGACAAGCTCTCCATCCCGTTCCATCTCAAAGTTTTGCCCTCCATTCTCGTCCTCGTTCCTGCCCTGAAAGTTATGATATTTAGCTAGAGTAACGTGACATAGAGAGAGAGGTTGTATAAAAAAATCATATTAATGAAGGATCGATATGAAGAAGAGAACATGAGATTAAAATTGATTTATGTAAACAGCCTGCTTCAAAGGGGGTTTATGCTCACACCTTATTCATACATAGTGAGTAATCCCTCCTCCTATATATAAAGAAGGGTTGCTGGGAGTTTACCTCCCTGTGGGTAGCCGTTTACCCCAGCAACAATATACTATTTCACCCGGAGCTTATCTAGAATGAAAGGATCATTCTAAATAAGGCCCTGATTCAGGGCAGTCTCAACCGTTAAAGAAAAAGTGGGCCCTTCTCTCTCTTTAACAGATGAAAAGTCTCCGTGAAACATGGCCACCGTTACTTACATCTCCCACTAGGCCATGTGAAACAAAAACTAGATGTAGGTTTTGGCCTCCCACTATTGGAGTGTTTTTCTTGCATCAATATCTTGGAATGAGTTATATATTTTAGTTTCTCATCCAGACATATGTCTATATTAGACATATCTTAATCCCATACATGAAACATGTTTTGAAAATATTTCCTCTGATATACCCTTTGTTAAAGGATCAACAATTATATCAGATATAGGCAAATAGCTGACTTTGATTTCATTTCTTTCAATCATATCATGAATATAATGATATTTTACCATTATATGTTTAATTACTTTTTGAATTATCAACTCCCCTCTTCATAAGAGAGATGGCAGCTTGATTATCACAATAAATTTGGACTGGCCCGTTGGTTATTTTCTGTTTCAAATCACTAATCAAGCGACTTATCCAAACGACAAATGTGGCAACTGCATTACATGCAATATATTCCGCTTCCTGAGTATGCTGTGCTATACAACCTTGTTTTTTACAAGACCAGAAAACTGCACCTCCTCCCAGGAGGAAAACATATCCAGAGGTGGATTTATTATCATCCCTGCTGCTTGCAAAGTCAACATCAGAATATCCAGTTAATTCTAAAGCATCACCTTGAAAACATAATTTCAGGTTTATAGTCCCTTTCAAATATCGAAATATTCTTTTTACTGCTTGCCAATGTGGCCAATCAGGACTACTCTGGTAGTGACTAACGAGGCTAACAACAAAACTGATATCCGACCGAGTGCAAAGCATATCATACATCAAGCTTCCGACAATTTGAGTATAAGGGATATTTAGTCTTTCCTGTCCATCACCTGGAGTATCATTTTTACTCAACTTAACACCTTTTACCACATGTGTTCTAACTAACTTACAATCACTCATTTTGAATTTCTTGAGTATATGATTTAAATATCTTTCTTGACTCAAGTTTAAAAGTTTGGAGCTTCTCTCTCGAGTGATTTTAATTCTAAGACCATAGGGTGCTTCTCCCATGTCTTTCATTTCGAATTGTGAATTTAACCATGACTTAGTTTTAACAATCATATCATTGTCGTTTCCAGTCAGAAGAATGTCATCCACATATAATAAAAGAATAGCAAATTTACTCCCACTTTTTCAGACATAAACACAGTGGTCAAACTTATTTGCCACAAATCTTAATAATGTAATAGCTTTATAAAACTTTAAGTACCACTGGCGTGGTGATTGCTTGAGTCTGTATAGGGATTTTTTCAACCTATATACTTTATTTTCTTTGCCTTTTATTGTATAGCTTTCAGGTTGCTCCATAAAAATGGTTTTCTTAAGCTCACCATTAAGAAACACGGTTTTAACATCCATTTGATGTAGATCTAGGTCATAGTGAGCTACTATTGCAAGGATTATCCTTATCGAGATAAACTTTGCAACCAAAGAGTATGTATCAACATAATCTAATCCTTCTTTCTGAGAGAAACCCTTAGCAACTAATCTTGCTTTAAATTTGTCAATGCTGCAATTAGATTTGAATTTCTTCTTTAATACCCATTTACAACCAATGGCTTTTCTTTTCTCAAGTAAATCAGCTAATTTCCAAACCTAGTTTTTCTTAATGGACTTAATTTCCTCGTCCATGGCTTTTACCCAGTTTATTGACTCACGTGAGTTTATTGCCTCACCATATGAGATGTTATCTTCCATGTCTAAAGCATAACACAGTTCCTCCGATAGATAGACATAATAGTCATCCAAGTAAGATAGAGGAGCTCTAGACCTTTTGTGTCTAACTTGAGACTGTTGCGAAGAAGAAGAAGAAGGAGTGATTTCAGCAGGTTCACCATTAATTATAGGTTCTTGTATGTCATCTGAATCATATTGTAGATCAAGATGATCATCTTTATTTATTATTGGAATAACTTCTTCCATGTTTTGATCTTCAAAGAAGTTAACATCTCTACTTTCGATTAAACCCGTATCTGAGTGATAAAATCTATAACCTTTAGATCCTTTGAGATATCTGATAAAAATACAGTTTATAGATCTGGTGTTCAGTTTATCCCTTGTTCATTCTATAACTTTTATATGAGCTATAAAACCCCATCTGCGAAGGTGGCAAAGAGTAGGTTTTTTTCCTGTCCATGATTCATAAGGGGTTGTGACAATAGCTTTACATGAAACTCTATTTAAGACATAAACTTTAGATACAACTCTATTGAAGTTATTACTCTAGAAAAAATCACATATAAAAATACAGAAAATGAAATTTATTTCAATGTTAAGACAATTGAGGAGTAATGTAAAAGTTTGAGGTTTGCAATCATATTCATAATTATTGCATAAAAGAAACAACATCTACAAAAAAAATTCATTCCAAAGTATTTAGAAGTCTTGAAAGAGTAACAATCTAGAACACTAAAATTTAATGTTTTACAACCGTTTAAAATGTAAACAAAGTCTGGATCTCCTATGATCGTAATGAGTAAGATAGTCCATCTGGGTGCGCAACAAACCGTCCTTCACTCTAATATTCAAGGATGATATCTGTAATGTGATATAACATTAATTAACATTATGCCCACAGAAAACTTTAAACTAAACTTGAAGAATACAAATCAAGTTTGTAACAGTACAATCAAAGTGTGATTTTCATCATTTATAAAATGAGGTTCAAGGAAATCTACAACATAAAATTCATTCTCAATGCATACATTCATTTATTTCATGACATTCATTCATGACATACATTCATTCTATGACATTCATTTATGACATACATTCATTCTATGACATTCATTATCACAACAAACATATATTCATTCATTTCTATGGCAACCATTTCCATAAATAAGCAATCAAGCAATTTTACATATAATTGCATAAAATAAATAGGTCAATCCCATTGATCGTGCCTAGCGTGAGACACATGTACAATAATATATGCATTTATAAAGTTGCATATGAAAAACATGTCGAAATTTCATTCAACAATTTTAGCATACTTTATACATGCATGCTTTACAAGTAAATAAGTCATACAAGTCTATAAAAAATGAAGATGTTCACATTCTTTTCTCATACGAGCATAAACAAGTCAATCTCATGACTATGATGTGCATTCTTATATTTACGTAATCATTAGGTCCGTTCTTAGGATCATTTATGCACTTTTGTATTTTTATCATACAAGAAATATGTTATTTTTCTCAATATTTTTTGTGTGTCACACACACGCACCTCACGTGCATTCTATGAAGTCCATGACCTGGACTATCAGGTCAATCACATGAACCTATATATGTCTTTTTTATTCACATGTATACTAATATGCAATGACATATATAAATATTAATTTTTTTTTACATATCTACTATATATTTATGCACATGACAATTGTGATTATGCGAATCTAATGCATTGTTTCTCTTGATTATTCGAACCCATCTGGCACAATAGAGGGTAAAGCCGCCCAGAAACAACCATAGTAGTATTTATTATTCTATGTATTTTATTTTTTCTTCATATGGCTTAACTGAGATTATCTCAGGCGGTCAATACCGCAATGCAATGATTGATAGATAGATACAGAGTCCTTGTATCGGCCTATGTACACATAAATCACTCAAGCTAAAAGTAAAAAGAAACATCTTTCCTCAATCTAAAGAGTTATTGACCATACCTTGTGAATCCTTGAGTAGGCCTGTCTTCTTAACTTTCGTGGAGCCGGAATAAGGCATACATAATCCTTCAACATCTTAAAATACCCCATGAAGTTTGTATTGCCTTTTCCTCTCTAAGGAAGACATGAGATCGAGATAGGCCCAACCATCTCATTGAAATTGGGATAAAATCATTCATCTCTGAAAGCCCGACTTCACCAGTGCCTCATATTGACCCGTTGTCCTTGAGTTATCTTTTCAATAAAGTCATAGGTCATATTCCAGTACTATTTTCTCATAAGATAACCCTCTCATGCCCTTATGCATGATATATATCATATTTAATTCATGCCTTCATGCATGTTACATGACTCATTCAAATATGTTTTGATGCATAGTACATGTCATGATTCATTTATGCCCGTATGCATGAATTATTCAATTTAATTTCATATTCATATTCATGATACATTCATTGCATACATGACATACTTCAGATGCATACATTTGCACAATCATTTAATTTAGCCATATATTCATATCAGTCATGCAACATTCATTCCAATCATGCATATGCACAATTGTACCTATAAAAGCACTTCATACTTTACTATCTAAAATAATGTCAAGCATGTCTCCTAAACCACAATAAAAGAACACTTCTATTCATATACATTCAAATCATATTGAGCATGATCTTCAAACTATAATTATTATTCATGTAATGCTTTTACATCTATTTCACTTACCACGGGTATTTACTTGATTTGCCCATTGCATAACATTTTATACGCTTTGACTTTTTTAGCCATGTGCGATTTTTGGCATTAAGTATCATTTAATTGTGATGCCTTCATGACAATTTCTATATTTGCATGGTACACACATTTAAGTATTTATACAATTCTCAACTGAATTGATATTTGCTTCTGATCACTTTCAAATTGCAAACATAGATAATGCGTGAGCATGTGTAGAAACCGCACTTACGATACACGTGTTAATTAACATGATTAACTACACACATTCGTACTCACTCATATGCATTTTTATAACATTTTTTATGCATAAATATAACCATTATATATTTATGTATAAAATTATTTCAAAACTTAGTTTTAAATACACATAATTCATATTTGAAATCCCATTCAAAACAACTTCTAAATCTGTAATTTTCGCATTCTTGAGTATTTTACCGAGCACTTATCGTGTATTACAATTCCCAATGCATAAATTAAATTTTCAAAATTATGAACATGTATTACAATATTAAATAAACTAATTTAATTATGCTAATTATATGCTCAGTATATTAAATAATTTAATCATGACATAATCAACTAATTAGGCATCTCAAAACCTAATTTGCTAAACATGATACTACGCTACACGAATCATGTAGCATAACGATAAAAACATACTAGATTGATACCAAACAACCTAATTATGCATTATACGAGTTTAGTTTAAGGATCTTACCTTCGTAGATCTGAAAAATAAGTATTGCGAAACCTAAAAAATCGAAGGTTTTGTGAAATCTGCACCAAATTGCCTCTTTGGCAATTCGTCGAACACTTGGTGTACACGTACAACACCAAGTAGAAACACAATAAAAAGGTTTAGCTGGGGCATTCTCTTACTATTGAAGATCGCTGCTAACACTGTATAAAAAATGAGGGGGTGTTGAAAAGTATCACCTCACAAAAACCAACACAATTGAGAAATTGGGTAAGTCAATTTCTCAAGAACTAATCCAAGTAATACCAAAAACAGTAATAGCATGGCTGATTAACTATGCTGGGCGTCTCCTTTGTTTTGCACCCAAATTCAGGCATCTTCAAGGTTCCCAATACTTGATTTCCAAGAGAAACTCAATTTTCATGAGAAAATTGATCAACAATAAGGAAAATAGACAAGGATAAAGGTGTCAATGATGGGGACGACGCAAATGACAATGGCTGATCAAGAAATTAGCTTAGTTTCTGTTGTGCACAATTTCCAATGCTGGGAATGAGGCATAGATTCCAAGAAACACAAGAAATGAATGACAAAAAAAGCAAAGAGCTCACCTCTAGATGTTCATGGGATTGTGTGAGGGCTCAACACTGTTGGGACATGGTTCCCAAGGATGAAATGATGCAAATCCAAAAAAATGTCCATTTTAGGAAAATCTGCTAAGAAAAAATCTCCAAAAAAGAGAGGAAAGATGGAAAGAAGAATGAGATGAAGGAGAATAACTCACCTATGCTTGTTGATGGAGATTGTGGGTGGTGTCAATCCATAGAATATGAAGGACACAAATCCCAAGGTGGGTTGGCTATGGTGAGAGAAGAAGGAAAATGGTTTTTGTCAAAAACCAAAGAGAGGAAAAAGGATGAAAATGAAGTGTTGACCCCTAGGGAGTGAAAAGGAGTAAAAGGGGTTGGGGTGCCCTAGTAGGCCCCACCTGACCACATTTTGCGTCCTCCTTATACACTTATTCCAAACCAGGTCTAATTCGGATACAGTTTGGATCTGTTATGCCTAGAAAACCCTAATTTGACTTCCAAAAGATGTAATTTTATTTATGAAAACATTATACCACATTATATATATATATATATTTCATTTTAATTTTTATAATATAATAAGTAGAAATAGTTATAAACTTGTTTACTTATCTTAAAATTCATAAAAACCTTTGGATCGATCCAATTGGGTCCAAACCTATATGGGTTTTGGTTCCATACGAAAAATCTATTTCTTTTTTCAAAACTAAATTTTATATTTTGCTAAAACAAAATAAACTATTCTAACTCTCTATTATTTTGAGTATTTTCTTAGATTAATAATTATATTGATTAAAATATCTTAAATTATTTATAACCAAAATACCCTTTTGATTAAAATCCTATAGCAAGCTTTCAAAATAGATCTAGTTAAGCTCAAAACACTTTGAAAACATCTTGATAAGTCATAACTCACTAAAGTATATAGTTTTAAGTATAAATTTAATATTTAAAATAGTTAATTATCTAAAATAATTATAAAATATCAATTATATCTTTATTGGCAAGAAATGAGCAATTGAACATGTAAAATACCAATAAATAAAATTTAAAAGCTAGAAATACATTTTTAACTTGAGAATAAAGCTGCTTTCTTTATTTATTTATAATCCTAAAAATTTATAGGTTTTACAGTTGGACCAGGGCCGGATGTAAGATCCAACCCACTTTCACCATAGCTAGTGCATTTGCTTTGCACTTAACATGCCCTTGATTAACCTTATATAAGCTGGCCCCTGGAGGAATGGGCCCAACCAAAATGGGTAAAGGTTGCATGTGGAAGTTGTTTTATTTGCATGGCACATGGGGTTGGTCTGCCTTTGCCTAGACCATGGTTGGAGGAGCCCCACTAAGTCCAAATCAAATCAGTCATGTGTTATTATTACATACAAGCCGTGTTTTTCTTGTAGTTCTAATTCTAGTTACACCTAACGCATACTTGAAGCTAGAGCTTTTATGAGAAGTTTTTTTATAATGGTAAAATAATAAATAGTAGCTTGCACAGGGCAATAATAGGATGACAATGGACTGGGTCCGGGGACAAGGTCTCCACACCCGCCCTGTCTCAAATTTTTTCCCTCTGTTCCCACACGGGTTTTGATTTTAACCTTCATCTTCGGTTCATTCTCTGTTTTATTCACCATTTCATGTCTTCCATCCTCAATCCAAACGGGGAAAGGCGTGTCGGGTCTGGATCCCATTTCTCAGGTCATTTCGGAACTGTCACTTGTTGCCTTCTGCAGTTAGGGAAAATGAGAGAAAGGAGAGGAGATAGGGATGCCAATGTGTCCACTGCCATCCCTAGGCGCCAATTTGGCTGGGAGATAGGGATGTCAATGGGTTGGGTTTGACTTGGACCCGACCCATACCAAACCCTGTAGGGTCAATGTTTGGTGATAAACAAGGAGGTCCAATTAGAATCTTGGTCAAATTCAAAGGATCTGATTAATGTACTGAGTCATGCATGATTTGTTAAATTTCATATCAGACTTGGGTCTGACCTGAGTTCCAACTAAGATCCACTAAATTTTCAATGTCAAAAAGATAAAAAATATCATTTTATTGGGTATGGTCCTGGTCTGGTTCATGTAATCCTCATAGGATCTTGATATGGTTTCTCTTATAATAATAAGTCTGATTGGACCTGGGTCTGAACCTGATGCCAGCATCTCAAATCAGATCTGGGTTTGGTCCTACTTAGATCCAAACCAATCCTGCCCCGTTGTCAGAGGCGAGTGAATAAGTCGATGCTAAACTTATGTGACACACGTGTGAACCTCACGAAGCGGGCATCGTTGTTATACTAGTAGAAGCATCAGGGTCACTGAAAGCAAGCAAGTGGGCTTAGGGTTTTATGCTATCAGATGAGCGATTGCGTATCCTAGGTCTCTTAGGCTCTGTTTGGGAGCTGGTTGTTGGAGAGATGAGAGGGATGAAGGGAGTGGAGCAGAAAATGAGAGATGAATCTGGAGTTGTCAACTACATTCTTGTGAGAATGTAGTTGAAAATGACCTATATTTGCCTTCTCCACTCTCAACACCATTCTCATCTCTCAAACTAGGTTCCCAAACACTACTTAAGCCACTGATCTTTGAAGCCTTTAAAAAACCAGGTCACATGTGGCAAATAACTAATGAAAAATTTATTTTCTACTAAAACAACTATGTTCCATTTTCAAGGGTCATGCCACAAAGACTCCGACTTGCCCCGTGTCAAGTTCCACTGCATACTATTTCAATGAAAATTTACACAAGAATGCCTCGTCTGGTGTCCTTTTTGTCGTGTCTATGCGATAGTGGTGGGATTACTAAAGACCATTGAAAACCTATAGTCTAGGTTTTCTTGTTACCCAATAAATTGTGAAAATGATATCATGTTCGCGCCTCTTGTTTGAAAACATAAGCCTTGAAAGCTGTCATTGCCAACGAATGAAGTTAGTAAAGTGAGCCTAGATATGATCAGGTAAAACGGGGTTTAAGTGAAACCCTAAATAGGGGTCAGCTAGTGCTCGGCTTGTAATGAAATAGGCATGGCAGCCAAACACGAACAACAGGTGTTCAGCACAGCTTGGTTCACATAGCTCCTCAAGTAATAATAAATATAATTTCGATATATTTTCTATCACATAATAGAATATAAAATAAACAGTTGAAGTTTTTGCTTGCAAGTCAGTTGAGTGTTAAAATCCTGCGGATTTCAGATTTCAAGCAATGTATTTTCTATATAAAGGAGCCAAATTGAACTCTGATTAGGTCTCTTCAAATCTTATAAATTCCAGCTTTAAAACAATGTACTTTTTTCTTAAACAAGCTGGTTTAAAACTTGCCATATGCTGAGCTCGGTCAATTCACTACAAAAACAAGCTGCGATTGAACCCCTTATGTTCATTTGGTTCGACTTGTTTACCAGCCTTGTCCTGTGCAGCGGGAAACACATGCTAATTTTGTATGATGGCCTTCATTATCAAGTGTATTGGTTTTAATGCTCAAGACCAGAGACCACATGCTAATTTTTTACTACTTAATATGACTACATGAGCCGAGCCGAGCCGAGCCGAACTCTTGTTTTTCGTCTTCAGATAATTTGCTGAACTTATTTTACGAGTTCGATCATGTCTAATAGTTTGAGTCCCATACCTAAATCCAATCATGTCTAATAGTTTGAGTCCATATATATAACAAAATTCATATGGTGCATGATTGGTCCAACTGACCCAAGCTATGAAATATAAGATGGCTGGATCCCCTTGAATCAATTGGGTTGGAATCGAATCATGCACAAACTGGTTTAGGTTTTAAATTGACCTTACATTTAAAGCGGTTTGGTTCTTCAGGACGGATAGGTAATAATCGACCCACTTGCAACCTAACAGCTCTATCTCACAGTGACGCTACTTAAGATATGTGTTTTAAGTAGGGGTGTCAACGGGTTGGTTTTATCCGGACCTGACCCCGACCAAACCCTATAGGATCCAGGTATGGTGACAAATAAGAAGACCCGATTAAGACCCGAGTTTGGACCTGAAGGTCCGATTAATACATGGATCGTGACATAGTTTGCGAAATTTTATACCAGACCCGGGCCCGACCCACCCAACCCAACCCGAGATCCGATTAAGACCCACAAATTTTCAATGTAAAAATGATAAAAAAGATTATTTTGCCGGGTATGGTCCGGGTCTAGTTCATGTAGTTCTTATCGGGTCTGGGTATGATTTCTCTTATCATAGACCCGATTATACCTAGGTCCAGATCCAATACCATACCCAAAAATCTGATCCAAGTATGGTTTCACCTGGATCTGAACCAAACGCGACCCGTTGACATCTCTAGTTTTAAGTAGGGGTGTCAACGGGTCGGGTTTACCTGGACTCGACCCGGACTAAACTCTATAGGGTCTGGGTATGGTGACAAATAAGAAACCCAATTAAGACCTAGGTCCAGACCCGAAGGTTCAATTAATATATGGACCCTGGTATAGTTTGTGAAATTTTATACCAGACCCGAGCCCGACCTGTGTTTCGATTAAGACCCATAAATTTTCAATGCAAAAATGATAAAAAATATTATTGTTCCAGGTATGATCCTGGTTTGGTCCATATAGTTTTTATCAGGTCCAGGTATGATTTCTCTTATATAGTAGACCCGAGTCTGAACCCGATACCATACCCAAAAATCTGATCCAAGTCTGATTCCACCTGGATCCGAACTAAACCCCACCGGTTGACACTCCTAGTTTTAAGGGAACATGAACTTTATTAGCCATGTCACCTTTTCGTGACCTGGAAATGTAGATATATTATTTTAATATTTTAAATAACTAAAATTTCAATAAAAAATTATTTTATAGATTAAATTATTAAAAATAGTTTTTCATAAAATCTAAAAAGCCGGTATCTTTGTGCCATCCTGTTTTAAAAAACTATGGACTCAAGTTGCTAACTAGTGTCACAGGAAATACCAGTATCTTTGTCACGTAGCCTAGCATGTAGAAGGCATAGTCATAAATATTGCTGTTTTTTTTAAATTGATACAATTCTAAAAACTGCTATTTTTAAAATATAAATTTTAAGGCCATTGCATTTTTATCATAATATTTATATTTTAATTTTTATGTGTTGCCCGCAAGAGCTCCACTCATATCGTATGGACGACTTGTGAATGTCACCACGGGACGTCACAAGTTCAAAACTCATGGGTGGCGTTTCTTGCTGTAAGGTCTAAGCTGGGTGCACTCTCAAGTGGACATAGAGGACCTCAAGGGTTTAACCAGAGTTACTGAAAACACCATAGGAGCACAGGAAACACGTTTCCTGAAAAATCGTTTCAGAAATGAGGAACATCACATTTACTAAACATGTGAGAAACACCAAAAATTTTTATGGAAAATGTGTTTCTCATACTGTGGGAAACACGTTTTCCATATTTGGGAAGTGCGTTTCCTGTGTTTCCAACATCTTTCCCGTGTGTTTTCTATACATTTTTCAAGTATTTCCTTTTTGTAGAGGGGTACATGTTTCTCATGTTCGGAAAGTTTTTTCTTTTTATTAAATGTTTTCCATTTGTTTTTCAGTTGTTTCTTAATTCGTTTCTAGGTTCGTTTCTCGTTTCCCATTTCACATGCACATGAAAAACCTCTTTTCTCAAGACATTTCCTGTTTCTATTTTTTTTTTTAAGGCCAGCTTATTAAATCAACATTTTACAGATATTTTTCTGCAAAAATGATTCTTTTTAGTTCATCGTGAGATTTTTCTTTGCCGAAAAAAATCCCGAACAAGAGGTGTGTGTGGCTATGGTACAAGGCATGCAAAACCGATAACATGTCGATGTCTAAGCATGGCACGTTTCAAAGAGAGGCACGGTTACAGGCTGCTACAACAAAGCAATTGGGCACCTCACACGTCACAACCACCTAGCCAATAGTTAGGCCAAGCATCCCCAGACGTCAACCTCCCTATCTTTAGCAGTTTTCATCGTGTATGTAAAGAGTTGGCACCCACATCACATTGCATGAGCTCTCTCTCTCTCACCCAAATGGCACCTTCATCTCTTTCAAACCAATGCCCCAAAACCAGTCTACCATCCAAGCTCACCATGCTTTTCAACAACATCATGTTCACCCACTTCTCCATAATTGCTCTCATCTCCTTCATCTTCCTTCCTCCTCTCACCCTCTCTTTTATCTTCATCTCTTTCTTCTCCTTGTTTCTTCTTATCCCTGCTCTCTGTCTTGCCCTCCCCTTCCTTTTCATATATCGTCGTCTCTCCAAATTAGCTCGCGATTCTCGTGTTGGTGATCCTCACAAAGATGCCATGGTCGAAAGCCCGGCAGTCGCCATCGAATTGGATAGCGAAGAGTTTCCGGAATTCGATAATGAATCTGAAGAAGATGGAAGAGGAGGAGAAGAAGAGGAAGATGTTTTTGTTGGTTGCAGAGATGAAGAATTTCATGTGGAAACGTCGCAGGAAATGGTACGTCTTTTTTTTTTGAGGGAAAGCCGGAAAAGAAAGATAATCGATATATTACGTAATAATAAGAAGAATACAAAGAGATTCCAGCATGCTACGTCAAAACAAGTAAACAGGGCATGCAATTCGACGAGCTCCCAACCATGCTAGATCCATTCCGATCATTTGAAGTAAGCTAGTTCTCGGAGTTCCCACTGAATTTTAGAAAGAACTGACCTGTGATTGTAACCTAACAGTCCTAAAAATCCTGCCGTTCCTTTCTGACCAAACTGCTCTCCGAGTCAAAAGCACCCAGCATCTCCACACAAAGACTCCCTTGTACTGAATATGTTTTCCAATTACCACTTCCCTTGGATTGGGTTGAATAGATCGAATGCATTCAAAGTCCCCCATAACCAACGAAAAAGCGTTTGAAAAAAGTCATATTCTCAGAATAAATGATCCGTTAGTTCTTCCTTTTTAACATGCACAAGACGCACCTGCTAAGGAATTGCATGGAAGCCACGTTTCTTCAAGTTGCTATCAATTTTCAATTTATCCAGCAATATTAACCAGGTGTCAAGCGATGCTCTGGGTGGTAAAACGTGTCCCATATGGCACCGTTAGGGAGCCATTGAACAGAGGATACGCAGAGTGATCTGTAAACAGTCCATGAATCACCTCCATCAAATCTACCCATTCATTAAAAATTATCCGATTCGGTTTCTGTCCAATACCACATCCTATGTAATAAAAAACGCTAGGTGGTGCTTAGTTGGTAGAGACTTTGCATCCACTGCCACATCCTATACAGTAAAAACCAAAAATCACTAGGTGGTATTTAATCGGTAGATCCTTAAAAAAGACTAGTTGAAGACTAGGCGGGGTTAGTCGATACTTTAATTAAAATATAAAATATGTTAAATTCTTTTGTTAATAAGATATTTTTATCAAAAGTACAAAATTATACATGTTTTCATAAAATATATTAATATACATAAGCAACCAATATATATAAAATCAACAAAATATGCTTTCAGCCTTTTTACATAAGCACAATACACGTATATAAATAATATATTACATAATCCAAAATACTAAACATGCCTTTAGGATTTTATAAAAAAATTCATCAGAAACAAAGTAACACATATATAAAAAAGCATAATCAACTAAAATTAACTGTACATGTTTATAGAAAAAATCCCCAAAACAAAGTAATATATATATATAATAATTTCAAAGAACAAATCACACAAACATACATATACATTATATATTTAAAAATTAACAGAATATATATAATAATAAATAACTAAACTGCTCTCATGTAGTGGAAGCAGCTTAGTCACTGTAACTAGTTGACAAAATTGATATTTTTAAGCTACCCGCTTAAGAATTACAAAGAGTAAACATTTTACTTGCACCTAGACCGACTAGGTGGACTGGCTACTAATGGGTGTCTAATAGGGGTTTTTTGACTACATATACTACATCCCATCCTTTTGCAGACGCCTGTTCCCTTTGACCAGCTGAGATTTCTGCCCAAGACCAAGGCCATCCATGGAGGACATGAAACGGGGATGGAAGCGAGGATGAAGATTAAAATACAAACCCGTGCAG
Organism: Nuphar pumila; assembly: GCF_984573655.1. Classification (NCBI taxonomy): domain Eukaryota; kingdom Viridiplantae; phylum Streptophyta; class Magnoliopsida; order Nymphaeales; family Nymphaeaceae; genus Nuphar; species Nuphar pumila. The sequence continues at coordinate 14,822,248 of NC_143249.1, read as the reverse complement.
GGATAGACTTATGCTTTCCCCCACTCCGCTCCGTCTTCGTTCTCGATCCCCACCTTGCTCCGCTCCGCCCCATCCCCAATATTTCTTTAGAGATGGCAATGGACCGAGAGAAAACGGGGCCTTCCCTCTCCTCTCCCCGTTTAGACTTGGGGATGGAGGTTAAAATCAAAACCTGGATGGAGGATAAGATTTTGAGACATGGGAGGGGGTGGAGACCTTGTCCCCCGTTCCCGTCCACTGCCATCCCTACTCACAAAATAAGGATGATTTATGCGACTAGCTTAAGATTTCGTAGCATGACAAGTATATCAGTGAAGAGATTAAGTTGTCATTTACAGCAAGAGACCATTGATGATTGAATCAAGATTGGCAAAGCTTATGGTTCTTTCAAAACTGACCTATGGGTACTGAGTCTACTTTCAAACATGTCCCTATCATCTCACTTTCATAATTTACTTACATGTCTCATTAGTATCTCATAATTATAATGGTTGGTGCTTTTGTGACAGGGTAAGAAGGATAGAAGTTTCAGTTTTAGAATGGGAACTCCAAGGAAAGAGGTACAGATTCTCACTTCCTCTTTTTTTTTTTTTAAACAACTAATAGCAAGAACTAGTGTATAGATCTCAGAGCCATTTGATAAACGTAAGTTTGGCCTTTTTTCATGAAAGTTGGGAGCTCTTGGCTCTAGATAATCATTTTTCTTTTAAAAAACTTTGTGGTATCTCAGGATTTGTACCTAGCATTGGGCTTTTGTGGTTCGGGGTCACATTGTGGAAAAATTGCTAATTAACCTGACATGTTTACCTCATTAATAAATTTTATTTCCTTCAAAAAGAAAAAAATCGTCCCATCCAATATCACTAATATTAATATCTTATCCCCGACGAGGAGAAATCTTGCAAAAAGTTGATTTTTTTTGCTTTGTAAAAAATGCATTATGCATGGAGATGTACAAAATACTTAATAAATATAAATAAGAAATCTGAAATCTTTGACATTTAATAAGTGCTTTAATGCACAAATATAGCACTAGTATGAAGTAATTTTGAAAATCATGAAAAATTTGGATTGTATTTAATTCTAAAAATGTTACATGTTAAAAAGCTAATTTGTTACAAGTTCCTAATTGCATTAGTATGTCCATTTAGTGAGAGTCTGCACACGAAAGAAGATATATGGGCATTCAAACTGAACATGAGCGTTTTTGCTCATGCTGACATCGTGGCCGTCCGATTGCATTTTGGATGAATGCCACGTGGTTTTGTTGACTTTTGAGCTTTTTAAAATGCAAATCGGATGGCCACGATGTCAGCATGAGAAAAAACGCTCATGTTCAGCATGACCTGATCTGCTTCCAATTTCGAGACTTGAAAAATAAATTTTTTTTTTCATAAAAAACATATGATTCATGAGGTGTCCGGTTCCTAGCAAATCTACCCTGGCGAATACTTGTATGGGTCAGAATTGCAAAAAAAAGTATTGGAAAACCCATTTTGATCCATCTAGCGTATTTCATTTGGTAATATTTCATCACCTGAAGTGGGTTTAATTCTGTTGCAGTTCCACAACTTCGAAGAGCTGCTTACCTTTTGGTCGAGCAAAGAAAAGGGAGAGCTATAAGCCGCTAAGGCGTTTGAGAATCTGTTTCTTGTAAAAAAAATGTGGCATGAATATGCTTAGTTTTGCATGAGGAATCTCGCAGCGAGATTGATGTTGTTGGTGGGAACAACACGAAGTAGGAGTTTTTGGAGGAATGCACTTCATTGGAAGTTTCTAGTTGACAAATACATATAGCTTAGAAATGTATCATATGATGTATAGTTTCCAACTTGTACATGAAAGCATAAAGTAAGAATATGATATAAATCTTGGTTGGTTAAGTAAGAATATGCATACAAGTCTTGGCTGGTTATGAGCGTCTTTGGAACTTACGATTGCTACATGAGAAACGAGTTTGTTATTACCAAACAAGTGGGCATTGTCTGTGCGAATTAATCCAAGGACCAATGATCATATTTTCAGGTAATGGACTTGTGTTTTTCTTTTTTTCATAAAGAAAATTTATTAATCAAAATCAGGCAGTAACAGTAGAAATTAGGTTGAAGAGAATTCAACCTTTGGATTCAAACAGAGATACCTCAAGAGAGAACATCCAAACTACGTCGCAGCCAGGCCACCATTTAGCTGTAACTAGAGTGCCAATTTCAAGAAGCACCATTCTTCTTAGAACGGAAGGGGGAGACGCCGTGCAACGAAAAATCCTTGAATTTTGCTCCTTCCAGCTTTGCCACCATGCAGTGACTGGCCAACAACGCCAAGCAAAACTCCATTTTTTGCAGTATTGAATTCTTGCATGACCTAATAAGAGATCCCTAGCAAACGAAGCCTCAAGCACCATAAAGGAAAGGTCAGGCCAGCAGGATAATAAAATGCTTGGTGTGAATGAACATTCCCAAAATAAGTGAAACGAAGATTATTTTGCTGATTCACTAAGAGGGCAACGATAAGGAAGGGATAACATTCAATTTGTTTTGTGTTAGGGGCTTGTCGAATAGAAGAAGGACCCGGCCTCCATGACATTTTTTGCGGGAGAATGGCCATACCAAGGGGTTTCAACGACAAATAAAAGCAGGAAACAGAAAACTTACCATCGGCAGCACAACTCTATTTGGCCTCCTGATTATTAGAAAGGTCCATCCAGAAAATGAGGCCAAACTTTGAGTCATTGTTTCTGTTGAGATATGCCCACGTCACTTGAAGAAAACCATATTGAGAAATTGGCTCCCACAATACGGATCCTATCTGTTTGTAACAAGGTCCTATAAATACTCTCTCTTAGAGTTTTCGTGTAACTTTTTTTTTTTTGAGTTTGAGCGTTCTGTACAATTTTAGGTTTTCTGTGACTGAGAGCTGTGTAATCCTCTCTTGATATCCGCCGTCAGTGGGGAACAAGTTATATGTTACCCCCCGAACAGGGCATCTCATGCTCGGGGGTCTCAAAAAGCACCACGTATTTAAGCATGTGTGTCTCGTATCCCCATGTTTGTCAGCATTAATTAGCGTTGGAGTTTGATGTGATTGCAAAGACTTAAGTACCCTCTCCTCCATTGGTGCAAAAAAAAATAACGATTCTAGAAAAGGAGTGGTTGTAAAGACTTAAGTGCCTCGAAGATGATTATTTAAGACCCAGTCTCTGCACTACAGGATTATCTGAGAAAAAAATCTCTCCTGGAGATGAACATCAACCATCTCACTTTCTCTCTCTCCCTTCTCTTTCTGCTTCTGTGCACATCCAACAGAAGATCCTACATTGCTTCATCAAACACCGACTGACCTGCACATTGATTGTTGTGGAGCCTGATTCAGAGTTTTTACCCTTACAGGAGGAGTGTTTGGGGGCTCCTCCCAGCGTGGGTAGCATCATTCAACTAAATGAGTTGTGGATCCTGATTCAGAGTTTTTACCCTTACAGGAGAGGGGTCTGGGGGCTCATCCAAGCGTGAGTAGCATCATTCAACTTGAAAAGTTGTGGAGCCTGATTCAAAGTTTTTACCCTTACAGAAGAGGAGTCTGATGGCTCCTCCCAGCGTGGGTAGCATCATTCAACTTGATGAGTCGTGGAACTTGATTCAGAGTTTTTGCCCTTACAGGAGGAGAGTTTGTGGGCTCCTCCCAGCGTGGGTAGCATCATTCAACTTGATGAGTTGTGGAGCTTGATTTAGAGTTTTTTCCCTTACAGAAGGGGGGTCCGGGGGCCCCCCCTGGCGCGGGTCTCGTTGCGCGGGGGTCTAGAGGGGGTCGCCCCTGGCGGGAGGCTCGGGGGGGGGCAGCGCCCCCCGAACCAGATTTTTTGGGGCCTTGTATAATTTTTTTATTTTCTTTCCCTCTTTTAACTATCAAAAAAGAGCAATAAAGTGACTTGTAGTGTCTTTCGCAAATCACTATAGCGATTTGTAGTGTTATTCAGTAAGCAAATCGCTGTAAATCACTACCCGAATTAGGATCAACTTGTCATGACCATATCTCCCTAATCGGAGGTCATATTCAAAATCCGTAAAAAGTGGTGTCTTCATTATTGAGTGAAGTTTATTCCTATAAATTTTCAACGATTTCTAAGGTCATTTCATTCTTCATTTTAACTAAAACCAGACCCCTATTATTTTGTATTGTGCAACCCAAAAACACTATAAATCGCTATAATAATTTGTGGAAGACACTACAAATCATTGTTGAAAGACCGTATAACACTATAAATCACTATAGGGCTTGTTGGAGACCCGTAAATGCTACAAATCGTTGTATGAAGGCCCGTCGATACTATAAATTATTGTTGGAAGATCGGATAACACTATAAATCGTTGTTGTGCTTGTTGGAGACCTAAAAATACTACAAATCGTTGTAGAAAGGCCCGACAATACTACAAATCACTGTTGAAAGATCAGATAACACTATAAATCGCTGTGGGACTTGTTGAAGACCGAAAAATACTATAAATCGCTGTAGAAAGGCCCGACAATACTATAAATTGTTGTTGGAAGGCTGGATAACACTATAAATCATTGTTGGGATCGTTGGAGACCCCAAAACACTACAAATTGTTGTAGAAAGACCCGGCAATACTACAAATCATTGATGGAAGATCGGACAACACTATAAATCAATGTGGGGCTCGTTGGAGACCCCAAAACACTACAAATTGTTGTAGAAAGGCCCGACAATACTACAAATCGTTGATGGAAGACCGGACAATACTATAAATCAATGTGGGGCTCGTTGGAGACCCGACAACACTAAAAATCATTGTAGGGGAGTCATTGAAAAAATCACGGAAAAGAAACAGAAAAAAACAGAAAAATCGTGGGAAAGAAAACGCTTTATTGCTCTTTTTCGATAGTTAAAAGAGAAAAAGAAAATAAAAAAATTATACAAGGCTCTAAAAAAATTTGGTCCGGGGGGCGCGGCCCCCCGCCCGCTGACCGCGCAGCGGGACCCGCGCTGGAGGGAGCCCCCAGACCCCCTCCTGTACTGTAAATAAGGCTCCACAACTCATCAAGTTGAATGATGCTACCCATGTTGGGAGGAGCCCTCAAACCCCCTCCTGTAAGGGCAAAAACTATGAATTAGGCTCCACAACTCATCAAGTTGAACGATGCTACAGTCAGTGTGCAGGTCAGTCGGTGTTTGATGGAGCAATGTAGGATCGTCTGCTGGATGTGCAGAGAAGTAGAAAGAGAAAGGAGAGAGAGTGAGAGGGTTGATGTTCATGGCCTTCTCCAGGGGGAACTCTTTGTCTCCCTTGATTTCTTCTCTAGAGAGAGAGAGAGAGAGAGAGGGTTTTACAGTGTTTTACTGAGAAGGAAGAAGAAGAAGATGACGATGAAAAGTTCAAATAGACATTTTTGATGACTCAGGTTCGTTTTGCCAGATGACCATCGGATCGCTGGCTCACCATCGTTTCGCCAGATCACCATCGGCGAAACGATTAAGGTTCGTTTCGCTGTCTAGACTTTGAAGAATCAACATCATCCTCAACTTTCTGGATGGAGGACATGTTTATCCTTTTTTTGAACCGTTTTTTTTTTTTTGAATAAAGGGCATTTTTGTCATTTTCTCAAACCATCGTTTTATGAAAAGAATAGCAAGAAAGGGTACTTAAGTCTTTACAACTACACCAGACTCCAATGTTAAATGATGTCAACATACACGGAAATATGAGCCCCATGTGTTTGTATACATGGTGCTCATTCAGACCCCCGAACACAAACGTGAGATTCAGTGAATCATCGGGGAGAAACATACACCACCCTCCCCCGTCCGTGGACCTAGACCATTGTCCAAGCCAGGTAAATCACGTGTCATTATGTTTATTTTCATCTCTCGCTCTTGTTTATTCGGTTGTATAACTTTTTAACAGTTTCCAAATAGCCGAACCCGAGAGAAATGATTCAGGTCCCAATCTCTTACATCTTCCACCAATTCATATTTGTGCTTGAGAAATGAGTAAACGTGACTCACCATTTGAGGCAAGAGAATACCACCGTTTCTCTAGAAGAGCCATGTTTTGCTGACTAAGAGAACGAATACCAGTACCACCGTGATCCAAAGGGACAGTGACCGACTCCCAAGATGCAAGAGCGGGCCTCTTCAGATCATCATTGCCGAGGCGAAGGAAGTCCCTAAACTTTTTGATTATATTAGATTCCACTTTCTTGATCAAGGAAGGGATTTGTGCAAGAGCGTTCTTAATACCCTGCCCAACCAATGGGGGCTCCACTTGTTTGGCAGGAGCAGTTAATGCACGTTTGCAAGTTCAAATACTGGTAGGGGTCTTCCTAACCCCAGCTTTCTCTGTCAAAAAAAGAACTACCCTACCCGCAGGCAAAGATATTTTTATTTTGATGTGGGGTTAGGCAGACCACCATCGGTTATACAAGGTACCATTGTGTTTTGAACTTGCAACGTCCCAACACAAGGTGACGTGCACTAAGGCCAAGTTTGAATGTGAGAAAGACGTAGGAAAAGTGGAAAAAAGTGGAGAATATCTGTACAGTTTTTTCGCCCCTTTCAAACAAAAGAAAAGTTTTTCTCTGAAATAGTTTTATATAAAAAGTACGCTTTTTGATAAAAAACATTTCTCAAAAAAGGGTGGAGGAGAAAAAATTGGTGGTCTTTCTCTCCCACCATCACCATCACCCTCACCATTCATCTCGCCACCACCCACATTCTCACCACCACCACCTATCGCACCTTTGTGGAGGGTTCAGCCGAACCCTCTTCCTCTTCTTTTTCTGAGACCCTCCCTTCCACCATCTCACCATCCCCACCACCACCATTTAGGGTTCTCTCTCTCAAGTTCATCTTCTTCCCACACATACAAGCCTTTCGATTGTGGGAGGGTACCAGGCATCACCATCACCCTTTTTGCCTCCAATGGTGCCACCCTTTTTTTGACAATTTCCACCACTGCAGAGCCTTCTCCATGCCTCAGTCGGTGGGCCGCAGCCATGGTGGAGAAGCTGCTCCACCACCACCCTTCTCGTCCTCTCTCTCATTTTTTCTAAATTTTTCATTCTATTTTTTCCATGCACACAAACAAGTGGATTTTTCATTTTGAAAATGTATCATTTCAAAACTTCTCACAGGCAAATTTTTTTTTTCCCTGGGAAAAGTTTTCTTGCTTTCAAACCTGCCCTAACAACTCTGTTATCCATATTTTTCAGTTACAGTTTTTTAGGAAGGGTTGACAGTCAGTTGAAGAATACCTTCCTTTGTTTATCGTGCTTTTTTGGATAGGCACTGTCCTAATGTGAAAAGGGATTGTTGCTCATCTGTACACATATCAAAAAAATAATAGAGAGTGCAGTGTTTCACCGTGGATGTAGGCAAATCGCCGAACCACGTTACCTTGTTGTGTGCTTCTCTTCTGAGTGTTTCTTTTTTCAAAATATGGTATCAAAGCAGTACTTGGGCACTGCAGTCTGACGAGCTTTGTGTTGCTAAGTTTGCTTTTCCTGATCTTGTTCAAGTAGTGCTGCAGATTTCTGTTATTGGTGGTCTTTGGCATAGCCGTCTCTCTTCTACAATGGCAGAATCATCGAGTGCAACGTCAAAATCTACTTCACCGTATCTTAATGACGAGCCTAAATCTGGCTACTCGGAGTCGGTCCACCTTCTTCGAATCACCACATCGTTGTTCTCAAGAAATAACTATATTAGCAGGGCAAAATGGGTGAAACTTTTTTTGAGTGGTAAATCGAAGGTGGGCTACATCATAGGTAAAATAAGTAAACCTGATGTCTCTGATTTGACCTATGAAAAATGAGAATAAAAAAATGACACAGTTATGGGTTGGCTTCTAAATTTCATGGAACCAAAAATTGCAAAAAAGTTTTTTATTTATGGATACAACAAAAGACGTGTGGGACACTGTAAATGAAATATATGGTGAAAGGTATAATCTTGCTCGAGTATATGAGTTGCAGATGGAGAGTACGAAATTCACTAGAGAAAACAAATCCTTTAACTCGTATATCGGTACGTTGAGAGGAATGCGGGATAGACTTCTTCAATATTGGCCACTGACCTCGATCCTGACTACAAGCAATTTTGTAGTCAAATTCTAATTACTACTCCTATGGTGTCCTATAATATGGTATGTTCTATGATCCAGCGAGAGGAGACGAGAAAAAAAATTATGAACCCATCGGTTAAAAAAAACAAAGAGGAGCAGCCAGAACAAATGGCACTTCAAGTGAGCAATAAGAAGGTAATTGATAATAATGCTGGTTTCTTTTCTAATCATGATCGCCAGAAATTCAGATCTAGATTTAAGTGCACATATTGCAAAAAAATCGGTCACACAAAAGAAAGAAGTTGGGATCTTGTTGGCAAACCGGTTCATGAGAAAGACCAAGCGAAAAATGCCGGAACAAATTGTGAGGCTGCAAATTTTATCACCAGGGAAGAATTAGCACAAATTTTCCAACAAATAGGTAAAACAAATCTGGTGTTATCCACTCTAATTACCCCAGGTGCTCTGATGACAAAGGTAAGAATGCTTGTGCTTATGTATCTTACAATTATGAAATTGAGTGGGTAGTTGATTCTAGCACCTTCGATCATATGCTAAGCAAGGAAATACCTATTGACCAACATACACATGTGAAACCTGTGTATACGGTTGATGGGTCTATCATAATGGTGAAAGGGTCACAAAAAATGAAACTTCTCAATAAGCCTGATGATTTTGAAGTTTTGATCATTCCTAATTTGGTTGTTAATCTTATGTCTGTTAGTAAGATCACTAAGACTCACAACTGTTTGGCAAATTTTTTTCTAAGGATGTTGTGTTCTAGGACCGAACGACGAAGAAGGAAATTGGTAGAGGCGTCGAACGAAGTGGGTTATATTATCTTAACTCATCTGGAAAAGCCTTGTTTAGTTGTGTGCATGCCCCTAATAACTTTAATGCCTGTCATTCTTGTCTTGGTCATGCTCCTCATAGTGTTCTAAAATTTTTGATTCCTGACTTACCTTCTAAAAATACCTCTTATGATGCTTGCGAGTGTGCCAAGGCTACTCGGTTACCTTTCCTTAAGTTAGCTACTAGAAGAAATGTTTTGTTTGATTTGGTTCACTCTGATGTGTGAGGACTTGCCCCTGTCGAGTCTGTGTTTGAATTTAGATATTATATTACCTTTATTGAAGATAAATCTCGTGTCACTTGGGTTTACTTTCTTAAACAAAAAAGTGAAGTAGCTAAAGTCTTCAAAATGTTTTACAATATGGTGGTTACGCAATATAATGCCAGGATTAAGCATCTTAGATCTGATAATGGGGGAGAGTATGTTAATGAGGGATTAAAATCCTTCTTGGATGAGAAGGGCATAATTCCCCAAAACACTTGTGTTGGTACCCCTCAAGAAAACAGGGTTGCCGAGCGGAAAAATCGTCACTTAACGTTGCTCAGTCCATCATGTTCCATATGAATGTTCCTCATGTTTTTTGGTTTGATGCTATATTTGTTGCTTGCTATGTTATTAATCACATTCCTAACTCCAGTTTAAGCAATCAAATTCCCATGAAACTACTTCGGCAAAGAGATTTCCATAAAGCATTTGAAAGTGTTTGGGTCTAAGTGTTTTGTACATATTCAAGAAAAATTCTGGAACAAACTTGAAAGAAGAGCAATTAAGTGCATATTTGTTGGATATTCGCTCTCAAAAACGGTCTTAAATGCTTTGATCCGATAAATAAGAGATTATATATATCTCAAGATGTCAAGTTTTTTGAAAATGAGTCATTCTTTAGTAATCCTTCCTATGATAGTCGGCATCATAAAGAAAGTGAGAGGCAAGAGACAAACAACGTATTGCCCATATCTCACAATTCTGAATCGGTATATGAAGATATTCAAGAAAGTACAAGTACAAGTTCCAGTTCCAATGATGTTACCGAGCCCGATGAGATTGTTCAATCTAATGTGCAAATTCAAGAGAGTGTAAGACAATCAGAACATGTATCTAAACTGCCTATCAGACTGAGAGACTATTATTATTGTTGTTCAGACCAAATGCCCAAAAAGCATTTCATAGAAAATCTGTTTGATTTATCAAAACTGCCTGAGAATTAATTACCTCATTTTTTTAGCTAGAACTTATAGTCATCAAGAACCAACGTTTTTCAAAGAAGCTATGCAAGATTACAAATGGAAATTCGCTATGAAGAAAGAATTGAAAGCGTTACTAAAGAATAACACCCGGACCATGGTAAATCTACCAGAAGAGAAAACGACAATAGGGTGAAATGGGTCTACAAGATCAAATATAATAGTGATGGGACAAAAGAAAGGTATAAAGCTTGGTTAGTGGCAAAAGGGTATACCCAAAAAGAAGGAATTGATTTTACCGAGACTTTTGCTCCTGTTGCAAAAATGAACTCCATCCGGATTCTTCTCTCAGTTGTTGCCAACAAAAATTGGAGAGTATTTCAACTTGATGTGAAAAACGCCTTTCTTCATGGTGGTTTGGAAGATAAAGTGTATATGGACCCTCCCTTGAGATATGTCCACAAATCAGACAAGGTATGTAGACTTAAAAAATCCATATATGGCTAGAAGCAGTCTCCACGCGCCTTGTTCTCTAAGCTAAGTTTTGTTCTTATTGATATTGGATTCCAACGTAGCACTGTTGATTACACTATATTTATCTCGTATATGCCTCAAGGCACTGTTATTCTCTTAATATATGTAGATGGCATTATTATGACAAGTAACAATGAGCAGATGATGCAGAAGGTGAAAACCATCGTCCACACTAAGTTTGAGATCAAAGACCTCAAGAAGCTTCGATACTTCTTAGGAATTGAGGTGGCACACTCTGACAAGAGTATCTTTCTATGCCAAAAGAAATATGTTTTGGATCTTCTAAAAGACACGGGTATGATGGGAAGCAAAGCAGTGGATAATCTCCTTGAGGCCAATACCAAACTGAGAATAGATGATGGAAAAATAGTAAGTGAGGTTGAAAGCTTTCACACTACAAGAAAAATGTGGATTAGCGATGGATGCTATAATAAGCATAGCCCGACTTGATTGGGCCCACGGGCATAACAGGTGGGTCTTGAGCTGAGGTTTTCCCAATAGGCCAGTCTGAAGCAGGTTGTTGGCCCATCCCGTCAATTTATGGGCCAAACTTTGACCGGCCGGATGGACTTGCTCAACCCTAGTTGTTCGTCTCTTAACTGCACTATTATTGTAGTTAATAATAGGGTAAAATAGATGAATATAAGATTTACTGAAGTAAGTGAGGTAAAATTTTGAACCATCAAAAATTTAAGAACCCATCAGAATCCTTGTAATTCAGGGCATTGTAAATACCTCTTCTTTATTAGAGGAGTTGAATTTGATTTTTTTGGTATTTGGAGTTGGTTGACTCCCAACTAACATTTGCGCTTTCCTCCACTTCTCTCTCCCAAACAGACTACAAATTCTTTTGGACCTTCAAGGTCATGGAACCGTCTTCGACATCCTCTCAACTCCCCCCATACCCTTCTCCCAAACATAGCCTGATGGTTCAGTTCAGTCCAGCCCAGCTTGATGTTTGGTTTGGTCTTGATGTTTGACCATATAACTTGGGCTGATTTTATCCCAAAGACCAAGACTGACCCTCATTAGCTTTTGACCGACTGTCCCAGTATCCTGCGGGCCTGCCCAGCCCCAGCCCGCGTATATAACGGGCTGAGTTTCGGTCCAGTACCTAATGGGCTCTAGCCTAAAATCTTGGCCCAATCCCAGCCCATGGTGGGCCGGGTCAGCTTGGCCATCTCTCACACACACACTGCAAAGTGTGCAAACGTGAAGGCGTGGGCCTACCAGGACGCACATAAGAACCCTTCCATCAAGCAAACTCTCCAGCTGTTTTTTTTTTTCAAGGAATCAAACTCGTCAGTTTTGAGAAGAATGATTCTCAAGAGAATTAAAATCTCACATGATTGCAAACGTGAGAATTTGGTTCTCCTCCCTTTGTATGAGAGAGATTTCAAACAGAAACTGATCTTTCAATTCTTAGGAGTCACTTGGATCTTTCAATGAATCGGAATCAGGGAAAAAAAAACTCTTGTGATTTTAAAGCACTTTCGCAAAAGGCTAACAAACATGCCCTCGATCACTTGTTGTCCAAGCAAATTAGGGTACCCCGAACGGCAACTTCCATCATATACTTGATTTAAAATTTTCATAACCTGGCTATATAAGTGTGAGATCACACGTTTCTTTCACGCTTTTGAAATTCTAAGAAAAGTTTCCTTAGCGAGAAAATAAAGCGTGCTTTTTTTTCAAATATAAATTCAAAATTCCTTAATGTTGAAAATACAGCCTTCTTGCATTACAAAAATTTATACTTTTCAAAAAAGATAAGTTTGAACTAAGGCTCTCCCACCTAGTAGAAATCATAGTCGTAGGTTGCATCTTCTCAACCAGGTCTTATAGATGTATTTGACATGAAAATAGGTTTTTTAAAGTCTTAAAATTTTGGCACATTGCGAGCCGTATAATTTTGAAGATCTTAAAAAACCCACATGTATGTCCTAATCACATTATCTAAAACTTGTTTTCCACTAAATAATGATTGTAGATCATATCTCTATAGGGTCAGCCAAAAAAGCACTTAGAATTTTGAAAAATTGCAGCTTCTGAGACTAGCTGCTCCACCCTATCATTACTTGTTAAGTTTATAGTTCTAAAACCAACACACTGATGGTTTTTCTTAGGCTAAAGACTCAAAATTATGTGACAGGGATATCTTATCTACTTTTTATGTCACTTTTGGTTGCTTTTAATAAGAGTGGATCAGGAAAAATGGTGGTTTACAATTTTAGTAGGAAACACCGACACAATAAAGCAGTTGTGGCTCTCACACAAGAAAAGAAACTCTTTTTCATAGAAAATAAAGCCTCTTTCCTAGAAGAGACGAAACAAACATCTCCATTAAAAATATGTGGTGGGATCCACATAATAAATGCAAAAAAAGCAGTTTCCTGTCAAAATGGTTTCATACTTCCCCCCATGGAAAGCACTTTCTCTCCAAAGTTTTCTTTTCAAAGGAAAGAGGATTCCCTTGGCTGGAACGCCATGCATAAATTAAGAAAATTTTGGATGCTGGGTCTTAATCAGATCTTGGGTTGGATCTAGTCCAGTTTAATAAAACCTTTAAGCGAATGCAGGTGCATCTGCTAATGGGGTCTACAGGTCCAACCTAATTAGGTAATTAACGAACCCATCTCATTATGCCCAAAATGTGGTCTTATAGTACCCAATATCACCTAATCCCCCCACCCCGCTATTTTGTGATTACTACGAGTATAAAGAGCCCCACTAGCCTTGAAGAAAGAAGGGTGTATCTGGTCCGGGTTTGGATTAAACGTGGGTCGAGTTTTGAGTCCATTCAGTTGGAATCAATAGATACAATAGTATCTGATCAGCAATTAGCCTCGAACGCAAAACCCTTTTAATTGTTCTGCAACAGCAAGATATGAGAGAGATACAACGTGGGCCAGATCATGCGAGATCTGAGTCTGAATAAGCTAAAAAAATGCAAACAATAGATTCAAATCTGAGAATGGATCCTGATGTGATCCGTTGGGATAGGGTTGAATCTGGATCCAAAATGTAGGTGGACCATATGAAGGACAATGATGGAGAACAATAGAAAAAGGGAAATCAATCTATTTGATATTTTCCCGTCATATACCTTGTTACATCTTTTTAATGATACTATTATAACCATGATTAAATTGCTACATGTGCAAAGTACGGCCATTATAGGCTCACAAATATTTGTGATCACACGGAGACGCTTGGACCTGGCTTGCCCACAAAATGGGCCCAAATTGAGCCTGACCAAGGTGCTAGAATCTTGCTTGAGACAGAATTGGCTATGTTGCTCCACAGTCCCTATATTTATCTTGACCCGTTAACGAGAGTACTTGTGGCCAACTTGCCTAACTCCATCAAATGTTCAAACTGAGCTGCCAAGCCTACACGGCACACACAACCGAGCCAACTTGCGCTGAGTGGCACCCAGCACCGATATTCATATCTAAAGTCCATCACCATTTTCTTTTCTGTAAGTTGTTCATGGATGCACCGCTACCACCTAGAGTGGACCAAGTGAGCACTGCGAAAATGGCATGCAGCCGCAACCATCATCTCGGCGCCATCGACAGGCGAAGAAGGGGCTTTGTCATGATCAGAGCATTCAGAAGATAAGAAGCATGAAACCACTGATTTTAGTACAGAAGAGTACCAGTTAGAGTTCTTCTCCTCAGCCATCTTTCCAGCTGCGATTATACTGTTGCTTACTTCCGATCGTCGCTGTGATTCGCCTGTGCCTTCACTTAGTGTATGCAATCAGACCCACCGTATTCCACTTTGCTTGTTGGCCTCTCCTCGCAAGCTACTCAGTTGTTTTCTTTGTTGATTGCAATCTCAGGCCAGTTACTACTCAAAAGTGCTTCCAAGCTCATTCGACACATGAGGCATGGAAGTTAAGGCTTGGCTTATAAAGCAGAGACCTCCCTTGGTGACCAAGAAAAGTGGAAGTTTAGACCTTTTTTCAACCATATTGAAATCTCTCTTTCTCTCTCTCTGAAGCTTCCCAGAAGGTTTTGGACAGGAAGCTTCATTATGACTTGGGCCGTCTTGGTGACTTGGTTGCTTTGAAAATCTCTTTCAAACGTACATAGTCGCAGTTTTGGAACCAAGGAAGATGGCGTTGTTTCATTAAAGCGTGCAGCCCAAGTCATGAAACTAATGAAGATGTCATCAAGCAAGCAAGTCAATACAATATTGAATAAACTCCCTTGTTGAAAAGCATACTGAGAGCTGTGATTCTGTATTATTCTCATGCGAAAGTGATGTTAGCGTAGTAGGAATTATAAATAAGCTAAAACAAATATCACCTACTTTTTTCCTAAAAAATTTCTTCCTGTTAATTTATTAATGCCCATATATCCTCCTTTTGTCTTTATTGGTTGATACCCCTCCATTTTTATGCACTCTCTTTTGTGTACCACCTACCTTAACTTTTTGACTTTGAGCTGATATAATGACTACCAACGATATCCACAATAAACATCATGGCTGTGCTATGTGTACGTCACAAATTCTTAGATCAACGGCCAGTCCTCACTGATCGGGCAATAGAAAGAACAAAAAAAAAAAACCTGGCCTCAATCCAAATCAAGAATATGTTGACAGGATCACTTAGCTAGGCAAACCCCATTAATGGATATCTTGAAATCCATCAGAGTAGAAAATCTCCAATTCTTCATCATGGGGATGACCTTTTAATAAATAGGATGAATTTGCCTAACAATCTCATGCTTAATGGGATTTGGAATTTGGTAACTTTTTAAAAATACTATAATTTCTCTAATTTGGCTATTCTTTAAATGATGAATATTATCTCTCTCATGTGGTAACTCTAAAATGATCTATATTTAACTTTAGGTAACTGTTAATATTTTAAGTTTTTAACTTTGGTCATTTTGGTAAGATTTACTGTCTCTGACATCCCCATCTTCGTAGATAAGCTTTCCTAATATCTCTCTCCCTCTCTATAATAATTAATACTCTATCTATCTCATGTGGTTACTCTAAAACTATCTATATTTAACTTTAGGTAACTGTTAATATTTTAAGTTTTTAACTTTGATAATTTTGGTAAGATTTACCTACACACTGTCTCTCTAACATCCCCATCTTCGTAGATAAGCTTTCCTAATATCTCTCTCCCTCTCTATAATAATTAATACTCTCTCTCATGTGGTTACTCTAAAATTATCTATATTTAACTTTAGGTAACTGTTAATATTTTAAGTTTTTAACTTTGATAATTTTGGTAAGATTTACCTACTCTCTCTCTCTCTCGTGCGTGAAGGAGGCATTGTTACAAATGTTTTGAAATTTTAAAAATAAGTACACTAAAACCTAACAAACATCTATGTAATTTTTAAAAAGTTTCTCAAAAAATTGTTTTGGCTTAACAGTGCCCCTCTTCCATCCTTAAATAGTAAGATTTCAACTTATAATGTACAACTGTAAATAATATGAAAACTAGGCTAAACACTACAAGAAAACCGTGGATTAGCGACGGCCTCTATCCATCGCTAATCCGTCGCTAAACTGTTAAGCGACAGATTAGCGATGGATAGAGGCCATCGCGAATTTTTGCTCGCTAATTAGCGGAAAAAATTATCTGTCGTTAATTCCGTCGCTAATTTGCGACAGATTAGCGACGGACATTATCCGTCGCTAATCTGTCGCTAAATTTAAAAAAAAAATGAAAAAAAATTGATCCTTATCGGGCGGTATTCCGGCAGCACTAAGCCGGACTTATACCGCACCCGACAGGCATTGCATGCACAGAACGATCGCTCTGCCTCATCGCGAACCGGCGTCGCCGTCCTCCATGAACCAGTGCTCTCCGGCGTCGCCGTCCTCCATGAACTGGCACCGTCATCTTCCGTGAACCGGCGCTCGGTTTAAATCGAAAATTAGTGACGGATTAGCGACGGAAAAATTCCCTCGCTAAATCTCTCGCTAAAATGTTTTTCTTGTATTGAGAATTAGCGACGAAATAATTGTTGCCGTTAATTCGTCGCTAATTAGCGACTGATTCATTAAGAAAGTTTTCTCTAGCTAATCTGTCGCTAATTTGCGACGAAAAAAATCCGTCGCAAATTTCTATCGCTAATTAACATTTTTCTTGTAGTGAAAGGAGTTTTGGTCGCGTTAATATAGGGTTACGAGTATGATATTTTGGAAAAATATCACGTTTTCAATATAATATCATCTTTTGAAAATTCTCATGATTTTATCATAGTTTTTCAAAATATCGGCAATATTAGTTGCTATAATTTAAAATTATCACAACTTCAACACGACCAATATTTTACAAAACATTGCAACCTGAAAATTTGAAAATTTCATGATGCACAGTTATTTTTCGGTGCATGATGTTTTATCATAATTTTAATGAGTTTTAAATTTGGTATGTTTTCATACTTTGATTTTATATTTTTTAGTTTTTTTTTAAAAAAATTGGTTCCTGCCTTATAGCCGATTTGCAAAATAGTCACTGCCTTATGCCATTTTTCAAATCAGTCACCGCCTTTCTAACCGTTGTTACAAACTGGCCCTTCTGTCAACAGCTGTTAGTTTGATTATGGTCAAACACTGACCCTGGATAAAACCTATGGACTTCTATGCAAAAATCCAACTGAACCTGGCTTTGGTAGTACCAAAACTTGTGTCTAGACTTGGATACTATGAACCAGATTCGAAAAATATGCACTCTTTCAATTTTTCCATCATTAAATGTCGGTTCTAAATAAGATCTTTGGTTTGATCCGATGTCTGGTTTATAACCTTTGAACCAAACACATGTCTATCTAAATGGGTTGGAAATGGACGAAGTCAAGCTTGGTCCAACAGTCACGCGGATATGTAAGACCAGATCCAGAAAGCATGTTTTTTTAATTAACATTTCTACTACAAAATGTTGGATCTTAAATCTGATCTTGGGCCAGCTCCCGAGTCCAATTGATAAAACTTTAAAGCAAGTGCAAGTCTATCTACTAATCGGGTCTAGCAGATCCAATCCAATTAGGTGCAAAATCTGTTTCATTATGCCGGAAATGAGGTCCCATAGTACCTGATCCTGGTATGTATCAAGCTAATGCACGAACTATTGCCACTTTCTGATTATCATGCATGTTGGCAAAGTTGAGTTCACATAGAGTCGGGCTAGCCCTGAACAAAGTAGGGTGCAATTGGACCGGGTTTGAATAGAGTAAGGATCAAGTTTGAGTCCGTTTAGTTGGATTCAACAGATAAAACAATATGTGATCATTAGATCCATATTCTATATAGGTTCTATAGTCCATATATAACTGAATCCATTTGACGTACTGCTATATCCAAAGTAGGTCCAACCTGACCTAACATGGACTCAAAATGGTTTGCATTTGGTTTGCAAGTTTGAATTGAACCCAAAAAGCTAAGGAAATTTAGACAAAAAAAAATTTGAAGATTGAAGCAAAAAGATGGTTACTGTCAGTACCAAAGATGCATTTGACTAGACATGACATGCATTATTTAAAAAGAAAATCTAATTAAAGATGTTAAAGCCACTTATAGATACAAATTAAATTCGGCAATGATAAGTGTGCATGCATGATTTGGTTAGCTAAAGGAAACGTACCAAAAAAATTGAAGATTGAAGCAAAAGGATGGCAGTTCGCACATAAAAGGACGCCAAGCAAGGAAGGAGGGCAACAATTTGTTATCCTTCCACTGCTACAAGGGGGAGGTGCTCGCTGCTCTGTGAAGGCAGCCTCACGTCACGGTTCCCTCCTCTCAGGGCAAAGCCCACACAGCCCTTAAACCAAGCAACACTATGCCAACTGTAGGTTTTGGAATAGGGCAGACCATAAAGTGCACCCCCAACTTCACGAAAACAGACCAACATGCGGTCTTACCATCTCATGTGTTACAAGCCCGCATTGAGAATACATATTCTTAACTTATATGCCATTAAATATTGAGCAAAACCTTTGATATGGGACTAAACTTTTAATAAAATACCTTTGCTCAATATGTGACCTTTTATGCAACCTTTTATGTCCTAGAACTTTCTTAGGGCAGGGAAAGTGAATAATGGGAGGGATTGACACACTTGTTCTTAGATATAGTCTTTTTCTTCAAGTGGGATTGAAGACCACCCGTGGGAGAATAGGGATTAGTTTCCTTACATTCTTTTCTTCTTGCACTTTTCACTGCCAGGTAGACGAGTTACTTATGTTTATTTGCCTATGTATGGGCTTCTCAAATAGGAAAAGCTTCTTGTTCTGAGGGCATATCTCCTCCTCAATCTATTTCTTGGGGGGAGTTTGCATGTCACCGAAGGGGGGGTGTCGCTGCACGCCCCCCTTCCGTGGAAATGCCTGCTGCGAAAACGAAATTGGACACCCCCCCCCTCCACGAGAACAGTTTTTGCAGAAAACCCAAAGGCAGCGTGTATTTTGGCATGCCCGATGAGATGCTTGGGCCCAACAGCTGATGTAATGGTAATGTAATTGCTATATGTGCAAAGTATGGGAGGGAGGATCAGGTGCAATGTAATTGCACACTTTTAATGTGCTGCTGCTTCACCCAATGCTTGGGCCCTACAGCTGACAGGCTGTATCCCAAAGATGTAGAGTGATCAGGTGCAGCAGCACTAAAAGTGTGCAATTACATTGCACCTGATCATCCCTCGAAATTGAGCCTGTCCAAGGTGCCGGATCTTGCTTGGGACAAAATTGGCTAAGTAGGCCACAGTCCCCATATTTGTCTTGACCCGTTAACGAGAGTACTTGTGGCTAACTTGCCTCACTCCATTAAGTGTTCAAAGTTCAAACTGAGCTGCCAAGCCCACACGGCACAAAGAACCGAGCCAACTTGTGCTGAGTGTCACCCAGCACCGTCATATCTCAAGTCCATCACCATTTTCTGTAAGTTGTTCATGGATGCACCGGTACCACCTAGAGTGGACCAAGTGAGCACTGCGAAAATGGCATGCAGCCGCAACCACCATCTCGGCACCATCGACAGGCGAAGAAGGGGCTTTGTCATGATCAGAGCATTTAGAAGATAAGAAGCATGAAACCACTGATTTTAGTATAGAAGAGTACCAATTGGACTTCTCCACGGCCATCTTTCCAGCACATAGTGTATGTGATCAGACCCTTCTGTGTTCCAGTTCCACTTTGCTTGTTGGTCCCTCCTCGGAAGCTACTCAGGTGTTTTATTTGTTGATTGCAATCTCAGGCCAGTTACTACTCAAAAGTGCTTCCAATCTCATTCGACACATGAGGCATGGAAGTTAAGGCTTTGCTTATAAAGCAGAAACCTCCCTTGGTGACCAAGCAAAGTGGAACTTTAATTAGACCTTCTTTCAACCATCTCTCTCTCTCTCATTTTGTTAAACTTGATGCAAGAATTGAAGCTTCCCACAAGATTTTGGGCAGGAAGCTTCATTATGACTTGGGCCGCCTTTGGTGGCTTGGTTGCTTAGAAAATCTCTTTCAAACGTAGATAGTGGAAGTTGTGGAACCAAGGAAGATGGCGTTGTCTCATTAAGAAAGCAACTCATTGCAACATTGAAGAAACTCCTTTGTTGAAAAGAACACAGAGATCTGTATCATTCTCATGTGAAAGTGATGTTTGGGGTGGGGAATTTATATATAAACTGAAACAAATATCACCTGCTGTGCTTCAAGTGTATGACTTATGAAAAATTTGTTCATGTTCTATTAATGCCCTCCATTTTTATCCACTCTTTTGTGGTGTAGACCACCTTGCCACCACCTTAATTTTTTGACTTTGTTCGGATATAATGACTACCAAGGGTATATGCACTATAAAAATCATGGCTGTGCTGATATTTTGAAACAATAAGTTTTTTCTCAATATACAATTAAAATAAAAAATATAAGGACTAACCAAAAAGTGTTATTGTCGCGTTAATATAGGGTTCCGATCTGGTTAGAATTTGAGCTATTCTAGTGTTTGGTTCACGATATAACAGATAAAACCTATTGACTTCTATGAAAAAATCCAACTGAACCTGGCTTAGGTAGTACAAAAACTTGTGTGTAGATTCGGATACTAAGAACCAAATTCGAAAAGCATGCACACTTTAACATTTTCCATCATTAAATGTCGGATCTTAATAAGATCTTTGGTTTGATCCGATGTCTGGTTTATAACCTTCGGACCAAACACAGGTCAATTTAAATGGGTTGGACAGGGACGAAGTCAAACTTGGTCCAACAACTTATTCATTTTCTTTGAAATGTGTTTACATATAGATCACGATCTAAGTTAGAATTCGTTATCAAACTTAGAGTCTTACTAGAATTTTGGATTTTGTGGTACTGGAGTCGCGGATATGGATAAAACCTAATCACTCGGTCAAAATATGATTGAACCTGACTTAGGTAGCACCAAATTTGTGTCCCTATTCAAATACTAGGACCAGATCCAGAAAACACGTGTTTTTAACATTTCTACTGCAAAATGTTGGATCCTAAATCAGATCTTGGGTCAGCTCCCGAGTCCAATTGATAAAACTTTAAATCAAGTGCAAGTCTATATACTAATCGGGTCTAGCGGCTAAGTGCCATAGCGAATCACATGACAGCATTTCATGTGGGGCCTGCCCACATGAAATGCTGTCATGTGATTGGCTATGGCACTTAGCCATGTCACTTAACCAATCTTTTGATCTCAACTCGGTTTGGTAGACCCCTACTAGTTATACAACTATACCATTGGGTTTTGAACCTGCAACGTCCCAACACAAGGAGACGTGCACTAGTTGTTCACATAGTGTTGTATCTGTTGAATCCAACTAAACGAACTCAAACTTGACCCACAGTCTATCCAAACCAGGTCCAATTGAACCCTTCTTTGTTCAAGGCTAGTGGACTGTATGTGAAATCAACTTTGCCAACACTCATGATAATCTGAAACTGGCAGTAGTTCGGGGATGAGCTTGATACATACCAGGATCAGGTGCTGTAGGACCTCATTTCGGGCATAATGAAACAGGTTTTGTACCTAATTGGGCACATAGCCGCTCCCTGGATCCCTGCTCCTGTCTAACCCCAGCTTGCCTTTCAAAAGAAAAGGATTCATGTTCTATATAGGTTCTCTACATCCAAGTCCATATCTGAATCCAATTAACATACAGCTATACGGAGGTTCAGACTGACCTAGCATGGACTCAAAGTGGTTAGGATTTGGGTTGGAAGCTTGAATTGGACCAAAATGTGAACCCAAAAAGATGGTATCACCGACAAAGAATTGAATATTTGATTTGAAATTTAATGCTTTTCTTTTTTGAAAGGCAAGCTGGGTTAGGCAGACCCCTAACAGTTATGCAACTATACTCCTACCAGACAAGCGGAACCCCTGTTGGTATTTGAACTTTAATGTTTCTGGTTGTAAACTTGATGATTTATTTTATCAAGGGTATAATTGTACTTTTGTCATTTGCTTTAATGTCCTTCATTCAAAAAGCAGACGATAACTTAAGCACCCGTTTGATCAATTTTTAGGATAGTCAGGCAGTTTATGTATTTAATTTTTCATGTCGTTATAAATTTATATGTAGAACAAGCACAAGTCAGGCAGCCATATGTAAATTTCTGAAAAAAGGAATGCATTCCTTTCTTGGACAACTCATAAAAAGGACTTCCCTCAGTAGGTAGATCAATCATCCATTGCATCAAGTACATCAAAATTGGAAGCTATTATGTTATAAGACCACTCTTCCTGGCAGTGAACAGAGACCAATCATGTAAAACCTCACCAGCCTCTACAAATGAGTTATGTACACACAAACCTGAAACTTGCCGAGGGAGGAGTGACAAAGAATATCTAGGATCAGCATCAGGTTAAAGCCTTCAACAACCATTGTCATTCACCACCTTCATTATCTTCTTGATCTTCTAATCTAACATCTTTGCCATTTGATTCCATTGCATGTGCTGAAGGCCTGACTTGCTGGAAAAACTGGCTAGATATGTCATCAGCTTCTTCCAAATCCTCCTCCTCATAACTTTCTGAATGCACCACCTTGTCACCATCCATCCAAGCGGGACATTGGTAATCGACTCCCATTGTCATGCGATCTGGAGAATTTGTTGCATTTGAGGAAGTAATTTTGGGTGAGTGTGAGACCTTCCTTATGCAGAGACATTCAGGAAGAGGATGTGACAGAAAAGAGAACGGTTTCGAGTTCAACGGCGCTTCTGTTAGACCTTTGATCACAGAGTCAGTGAGGTGCTTCCTTACTGATGCTACCCATGTCCGATTTGCTTCATACAGATGACCGTGAACTTCCTCCAAAAGCAGTGCAATGGTTTTCCTGCATTGAAAAATGGGAGTGAAGTGAATAAATAATAAATACAGAACTTTGCCAAATACTCTCTCTCTCTCTCTCTCTCTCTCTCTCTCTCTCTCTCTCTCTCTCTCTCTCTCTCCGTGTGTGTGTGTGTGTGTGTGTACACAGAGAGAGAGAGAAGGTGGTAACTGCTAACCTTTTTTCTAGCTAACAGGGCTTTTGAAAGTTTTTTTCCATGTTTTCCTTAAATCTGACCGTACAGGCGTTCTATAGGAATCTGACTCTTGGATCATCCAATTCCAATCCACAGGTAGGCTTTTATAAGGTTTAAAAATTGACGGTCTAAGATTTTAATAAATATTTATAATGCTTAAAAAATCATGTTTTTTTATCAAAAAAACATTATCCATTTGTCGGTCCCTAGTAAATTGACCATGTCGAACACATCTGTACGTGTCAGACTTAAGGAAAACATGGAAAAAACCCTTCAAAAACCCGGTTAGCTGGCAGTTAGCAGCAACCATCTTCTCATATAGATATATAGTCCCCCTTATTTAAAGGGCCTGGGTGTGACCAAGTATAATTGTAAAACTTTGAATCTTTAAAAAGAAAGGATCTAACTAGTAATGCAATCTAAGAGAATTAAAGTCCATAGAATATTGCAATTATCTTTTCATCAATACTTCATAGAAACAATACATAAATCATTGAGATGTTTAAAATTTCAAATAATTAAGAAAATTTAATAGCAAATATATGCTTTAATCCAAAAAATCAAAAGAAAGACTGAAGCAAACTCATGAAATGCCTGTTGATGTCCATAAGTGTCAAACAGCAATCTGAACTCCCCATCTGCGTCAGACATTTGATGAACTACAAATTGGAATGACATAAAGTGATGGAGTACAAATGTGTCTAACATCAGTATGGGTGGCTGATAAAAGTCTCCAGGTATATACACAAAAACAAATTAATAATTATGACTGAATTGTGATAAATGTGTTGGACCAAGCAGTGTCTGGAATAACATGACCTCACTCGACAAAGGATCTGACAAAATTCATCATGAGAAATTAAGTAGGGAACACAATCAACATTTTGTCTTAGATCCTACTACTCATGATCATCAGAATCTAGCAGACAATAGACAATTAGGAAAATACCTATCTGGGCGAAATGTTTTTGATACAGCATTCTGATAAAGTCTGTGACCCATCACCAAACTTGCAAAATTAGGGTGTCCCATGCCATCACGATCAAAACCAGGGATGAAGGCATCTGCTTCAATAGAGACTATGTAATCAATGGCTTCCCACAAAAGCTTATGTGCTTGTATCCTCAACTCCGCAATTGTCAGTTGTGGTTCCTTCTCACTTTCAGCAACCCAACCCCACCAACCTTCAGCATTATACCGATATTTAAGCCTTGATGGTGGTGGAGGAAGTGGCCGTGGACGTGGACCAGATTTCTTCCAGGCAGCAATCCTCAATTCTTCAGAAATCATTGGAGGCAGTGGATGAGAAGAGACATCTGGGGAGTCCTCATGGCCATAAAGGGCTGTTAATTCTTTGACAGTACTGAGGGAGGTCCTGTCAACTACATTATCAAACATGGAATGCAGAGGAATCATTAACCTCTGCCCCCCAAATATCTCTCCTCCAGCAATATATATGATTGTGTCCTGTGGATACCCAAATGCACGAAGAATAACACCAACCTACAAAAAATCAAGAATGTCAAAGAAAGAAAACAATTTCTGAACATGATATCATGTTTCTCATTAGGTTGCTTACCTCTTCTGGAATCAAAGGACATGTACCATTAAGATGTTGCAGCACAGAATCCGCAGATAGATTCCCCTTGATGACCCCATGTTTGATCATCCATTTCCTTCTATACTGTATTAGCTCTGTGTGCACATCCTAAGAATGAGAAACACGGTAAGTAGAGTTGGCAACCTGCCCCCAGACCTCTAGAAATTGAGGGCCAGCTTGATTCAGTGCAAGAATTGTATTAGGTTACTCCATCCATGTCTTACAACTTGGATGAAGTCACAGTTATAGTAACTTTGCTTAAATCTCTAGCTGGAATAGAATCATAATGGCATGTGAGGCATTCTAAATTTGCTTTTCCCACAAGTCAGGTGAATGATAGAACAAATTTCAGTACATATGATAAATTGATAGAAAAATCTGGATACCTGGAACTGTTCAGCACAACCATAATAAGCTAAAGCCTCTTTAGTTAATCCGGGATCAAATGCAAGAAAAGGCCTCCCTGAAGATCGTAACCTGAAATGGTTTAACAGGGCATATCAACAACTAGGAAAAAGCACTACAGTAAAATGTGGTTAAAAGGACTACTTTGACATAAATAGGCTCCCACCTACGTACTATTTTGGTGCCAAGTTCCTGAACTTCATGACGAAATCGAAGGGCATGAAAAGACACCCTGCATCTTAATCTTTGGTATTCTTCAAGATTAGGTGGAAGAAGAGCCTGGCTTATTGACAAGTGCAGTACAAAAAGTTCTAGTTTCAGATAACTAATAAGCCATTTGGAAGCATCTCTAAGTTACCATCCAAAGTAGTGAACAAGTTTATGCAGGGTGGTGAACAAGATTAGTGGCTAAAGTAAATAATAATTTCTTATACATGCATGACTAGTTACTTCTAATTGAGTGCACATGAACCAGCTATTTGCGATAATGGAGTATCTTGGGTTAAAATTGTTTTTCTAAGGGCACATTTGGAAGCGAGAAAGATGTGGAAAAGTGATGCAAAATGGAAAATCCGTACGGACTTTCCGACCCTTCCAAACGAGAGAGACTTTTACGCTGAGAGTTTTTCTAAAAGGTACACTTTTGATAGGAAACATTCCTCCAATGGGGGGGGGGGGGGGGAGGAGGAATGTTTCCTACCATGAGAAAATTTATTTTTACACTCCCAACCACCTATCTCACCACATCTAACCACCACCACCCTCCTCCCCTCTCTCAATTTTTCACATTTCCCCACTATGTTTTTCTCATGCTACACAAACAAGCAAAAAGCTTTCCTTTGGAAAACTTCTCATATCAAAAACTCTCATAGGCAAAACTTTCTTTTCCTATGACAGTTTTTCTCTCTTCCATAAGTGCCCTAAGGAACAGTCTCCAGAATGTCTTGGGACACTAGAAAAAGTTAAAAAGATAGCAAAAAGAGAAAAACTACAAACAATATAAATTAAAATAAATATCAAAAGAAAACAGATAAAATCATACTAAACTTGCAAGAAATGAAAAAAGTAATAAACCAAATATGTTGTTTTTTTTGTTGTGTATTTAACTTTTCATTAAAATGTCATGATAAAATACAACAAATTGAACTTGTGACCAGTGTCCATGACATAGATATAGTGAGAAAACTCAAAAATGTTAGAGCCAATTCACCAAATTTATGCCCTAACAGCAAAAAAATAATGCATGAAGAAATGAAATTGCTACATGTGGTAGAACATGGCCCTACATTTTTCTCCATTAAACATCTTATCCAAACGATGTATCTTGGCGAATGTGCTCAACCCAGTTAATAAATAAAACAAAACAGAGAATGGTATCTTTATGATGAACTTTATAGAATTAAATAACACATAATTGCATGATAAGTTTGCGACAATCTGGAAAAGAAGGCAAGAGACATTGTCATCGGAAAGGCATGCACACGAGCATGTTGTAATTGCTGATGCCCATTATATTTAGGGCACATTAGCAAGTTCATGATAACATTTTTATCAGAGAACTGCTCCATCTAAAAAAACTTTCTGAATTGCACATTGGAATTTCTCCAGATTAATTGTAATTGGATCAGCAATTGAGCCAGGTAAAAATCAAGATAAATTGATAGCAGACTCTTTCATATTAGCACGGAAGAATAACTCTTCCAGTATTTAGGTAGCATTATACCAATTTGACTGCTTTGAAGAAAAGTCCAAATACAATTCAAAAATATTTTGTCCACTCATATGATTGGAGGAGAAGGATTCATGTGGAAGACCCAGAATGATTTTCTTTTTTGGTTCATATCGCCGACCCCAATTGTTTTGGGATGAAGTCGTCGTTGTTGTTGTTGTATTCTGGTAAGCATCTGTTATCACTATTTCAGGCATGACTCTACCATTTCAACTATAATGAAGTGAAGGAAGCAAAGTCAGACATAATGCATACATGCTTACAAACACATATTGGTAAGAATAAGTCATATTGCTTACCTGCAAGCACCCACCACCTGAAACATGTAGTTCAACAACTGAGTGCCGCTTTAATGCTCGAAGAACAGCCTTGAGGTAAAATTCAGGTGAAGCTGAATAGGGTACTGCAAACACAGGGATTTCATTCTTTTTCTTCGCAGCTTTTAGATGTTTTGGAAGGGTTTTCACAACTGTAACATCTTTTGTCAGTGCTGCTATGAAACGATCCTCATTATAAAGGTAGTTAAAGCTTTTAAAACCAGAGCTGCAAAAATATTACAATAAAAAATAAAAAAGAGAGTAAGATGGATGATGTCAAACCCAACTATTAAATTATTCACATAAACTGAAAAAAAAAACCTGATTCCCTTGGAGCTAGTAGTCGACTGAAGCTCTGGAATAACCAGAGTAGCATTAAGAAGTCTAGAAACTGCAACTATATCACTTATCTGCAATTACAAGATATGACAGCTCTTATATATTACCTTGTAGATTAAGAAATGCAACAGTAGCAAGAAAAATAAGAGTGCTTACAGAATTCTTGATCTCATGGAACCCTCCGCGTATCTTGGCAAATATGAAACCATTGTGCTTCAGTCCAGGAGCTGACATTATCAATACATTACATTACATGAAAAGATTGTATACTCCATACTTCGGTAAGAACTCCAAACATGTTACAGATTAGGCAATGGAAATGCATACAGCAGAAAACTTGAATACCATAGTACAGTCAATTAAGATCGTTTTGGATTTCATTCAATGGCGACTTGCCAACAAAATGATATATAAAATCCAGATTAATAAGATAAATATGAACTAGCATTATGACAATACATAGTTATAGATATTAGCAGTATTTTGAGAATATCATAATGATATTACTTTGATATGATATAACAAGACTATCAAAGAGTATAATTTTTGCTACACTTTGATGATTTCTGTTCAGTTTTGAGCATTATAACTGAAAATTTTACAAATATAAATGCCAAGAATTTCCTGACCTTGTCCTGCTATCTACTAAAAACTTGTACTATACCAAAAATTGAATTGCTGAGATATTGCAAAGACTGATATAGGCAACTAGAGTAAATACCAACATGACATAGAGTTGCATAAATATCACTGAAATCCAACAGTTGCCGCATGCAGAAGAGCAGCTTTTGTTACAAAAAGTTATGCTACCCACAACTCAGAAAACACCCAAAACATCAGTAAACACATTGATTGCAAATATTTTTTTACTCAAAAATTGCATATGTACTAAAAAATAATATCAAATGGAACACATTAGATCATGTTACTCCACACATCAAACACAACCTATCTAGGTGAGCCACCACATGGGCTACCAAGTTACAATTCTCGAATGCCCGTAGATATGCTCGAACTCATTTAAAGTGTATGTATCATTACATTTTAACACCAAAAGCAAGATGCTAGAATAGTAGCAACTATTCACAAAATACAAAGGTACATACTCCTTGATCTGCCTGAGGATGTTGACAATTATGTTTTTTCATGCTTCTAGATTTTATATGTTGATCTACAAGCACCACCAACCATGTAGTCCATAGACAAAACTTGACAAACTTCTTCTTGAAGAGTATGCAATTATATGCTCATGAATTTGGTTCAGTTGGAAGTTTACTGTTAAGTATATGTTCTAGAGGCACTTGAATATTTTGTATATATGTAAAATAAAATATACAACTTGCCATAATGCTATTTTCCATGTGGAACATAAAACTGCTAAAGCATTATTCATCTCCCATCCACAATTACGAGTTATGTAGCATGCCAATTTTCTTGCAACAGTTTCAGGTTATGCACATAAAATGTCAGATTTAATGGGGCACATGAAACTAGACAAGGACATCATACGTTAGAGAATCAGATCAATCCGTGTTTAGCTGTGGACTATAAAAGAGAGGTGACAAACTAGTAGTATAATGTATGAGGGACCAAGTCATCTATTATTTCATTTGATGATACTCAGTTTGATGATATGTATAGGAATGATTTATCGTGAAGAGAACAAGCTATATGACAGCATAGGGATTCTCCAGCACTAGCCAGGGTTTCCTTTTCAACAAATTCTAACCGAAAGAATGGCTTCATTAGAAGGAAATTCCCATAATTATTGGTTGAGTTTCTCAGATTTCTAATATGAATAAAGAAGAATCCAAAAATAAACCATAAGTAAAGATGCTTGTAATTTTAGAAAATTATCTGCAAAATACATACTTCATCCAAAATAAAAAAGAAAGCCAAAAGGTAAAATAACAAATATGGGTCCATAGGTGTTCATCAGTGTTAGAGACCTACATCGATTATCAAAAGTACTGCACATTTCATGGACCTAAAAAATGGAGGTTCTTGATGCATCCAATGAGCGATGTTGGCTTCCATGTCAACAAGAAAGGCCAATGAAAGGGTGGAGGACAGTTGCCACCTGGTTGGTATTCCCAATTTAGTAAGATTTTTTATTCTGACAAGTACGTAGCACCATAACCTAGAGCCATGGTTTTCAGTTAATATTTATTGTGATTCAGTAAGCCATTTCCCCTTCAAAGTTGACATGACATATTTTCATCAAAAGATGCAGCAAAATTTTAAAAAGGAAAATCAAACGCTTGAGACAATCATTTGAGAACAATGGGCCATGAAGAAAACATAGATTCGAGTGTGTGTTTCTGTGTGTGTGTGTATGTGTCACATGCTTTGTGTTCCCTCAATTGAAACATCCTCACTTTGGCACTGTCAACAAGTGTCTAATGCCATCATGACTAACCAAATAGAGTGTTTATGTAATATAAGCCAAATATATCTCATTTGAAATTATGACTCAATCCAGATTCCTAAAAATAAAGAATTACCACTTGAAGGAATAGGTTCTGGGAATAACTGTATGTTCAAGTTTGAAGTCTAAACTAAGTTGTAAAGGGCCATGATGGAGATATCTTGACAATTTTAGCCAGGAGAAGAAAAAGAATCAAGTATTCTCCAATCTTTTTAAGACAAGATCGAGAGTCAACATGGAGGATGTCAACAGGACAAGAGTTCTTGTGCCATGGCAAAAAAGGTACATCTGCAATTGGTTAAAGTTTTGATTCTTTTGATTCAAGAACTCAGTGGATTGATTACAAATTCATAGTTTTAGGGATGCATATTTTTAAAGTTATTCTAAGGCTATTTCATCCAGTGAAATACTTCATAGCTAAATTGTTAGCAATCCTTAATTCAAATAACGCATGAATAGTTTTATAATGCACGGTAACATCTTATCCGCAAAAAACAATTTCCTCTCAGATGATCAGAATCCAAACTCAAACAATTGCAATTTACATAGGTTAATGTGCTTACGGTTTCTCTGAGATCCTAACTACAAAGTACAAACTACAATCCTAATAGAACATCAGCATTCAAAAAGGTAATGTTTACACTGCAAGTGTATGGTCAACATGCATCAGAGACTACTTTTGAAACATAACGAATCTAGTAAATTTACATGCTCAGAAAGAAACCCAATACATCAGAAACAGCAAACAGCAGTTTCTTTTCCTTTTTTTTCACTACATACAAGTGAACAATTTTCTTCTTCAGAGTAAAAAACCTTGTAACCTTGACTGATCTAAAAACTCACAGGGTCTGGTCACCACTGTCAAGATTGCAGGCACAGAGGAAAAACATCACAAAGTCAATCATGCAAATCAAGCAGTGTCAATGATATCAAGCTGTTGAAAAGATCTTACCTTTGTATTTCCCTCTAGGGCTTGCATGTGGGAGCAGAGATTCAATAGACTTCACAGGACCCCACAATCTCACATATCTCGCATTCTGCTTCACTCAAACCAACAAAAATCAGATACCAACATGGGAAAATGGGCAAAAAACTTACCAGAAGAAACTTATGACCGAAAACCCATTAACAGAACCAACAACAAAACCCCATAAAACCAAACCAACAAAACAAAACATCCCAAAACAGAAAGGACAAACAAGAGATCTGTGATGGGTATGAGGAATTACAGTGTGGGGAACATCAGAACCTTCAAAGATGGGCCTCCATGTGAAGATGGTGATCTGAGGCCTGTGCTCAACCAAATACCTCCCAGTATACCTTGCAAGAAACAGGTGAGAAACAAGGGAGAATATGGACAGAACCAGGCCAACCACAGCTGCCCATTTTAACTTTGACTTGAAAAGCATCATTTTCACACAGAAAGGGCCAAATCTCTGGAACAATAACACCACCAACTCAGAGGGCACCAACACCCCCACAGAAACAGTAACTCAGAAGGCCCAACAGAACCCATGTACCACATTCCACGTTTGAGATATCTTCCTCATTTTTTTCCCACCTCTTTCTCTTTCTTCTTTTTTTGTTGCAGAAGAGAGCAAGGGAAGGAAGGGGAGGCACTGTCCTGCAGACCAAAAATGTGGGTGATCAAGCTTGACATGTGGGAAGGGGTGGGGACTCTAGTGTGGGCTCGCACGTGACAAGAAGAGTGAGGTCTATGAGAGGGAACAGACAAGCACATGCGTGTGTTTCTTGCTTAGGGAGAGAATCTCAAATAAAAAACCTTACATTGGACCTAAGAAAACGGAATTCGGAAATTTTGGCAGTTCTAACACAAGTCAAGGTTGCAAACGGGTCGGGTCAGGATAAACTAGAATTTGGATCCGATTTCGGGTCTGTATCCGACTCGGTTTCTAGAATGAGATTATAACTAAATATAGTAGCACAATGAGAGCCTCTAGTACTTGATACAACGAAAACCGATAATCTCTATTTATTTTAGAGTGAGAAGATAATGGGTCAGGTTTGACTCAATTCTGAGCTGGACCAGTCCATATCTGACTCAATCCTGATTCCAACACGGATCCAAATAGATTCAACTTTATCTGTTCTGGATCTGATAATTTGTGCAGGAACCTGTCTTAAAACTGTGACCCGTTTGCGTCCTTTTACACAAGCAGCGTCCTGGTCCTGGGCTTCCATGACCCAGTTCATTTTGGATATGCCCATGATCCAGTTATTATCCAAAACACTAGTGTCGGCTTTGACGTTTCAAAACAACCAAGTTGGCTGTCGATGTGGTGATGGGGCACCACTAGATCGGGTCTGTGTCGATATGAATCAGATCCAGATTGCATTGGGTTTGGATCTGAAAGATCGATATGTACTTGATAAAGAGGCATTGGTGTGACAGAGATAGTCCTCAGATTCAGGCCCAATGAAAATATATATGACCCACCTCTGGATCTAGTGCAAAACTCATCCAGTCCATTAGAATGTTTCACCATTAATCTAATAATTTATTGATGTTCAGCAGCCTGCATCTGCAGCTGCTTTGACAGAAAAAATTGAATGGTGCTTGTATTATTGCTACAGCATGTTTGGCAACACTACACAAACCAACCAATCAGAAGGTGTTCAAGCCCGGCTCATTCTTGTGGCCAGCTGACCCAATCTCGAGCTCATGTCTAGGCCGAGTTAAATGAGCTCAACTCTTTCTCAGCTCGTTTATAAAATTTCTTTTTCAAAATTGAAAAATAATATATAATCATATGACTTCAAATCACACTGGGCAAATGGAGTACTCCTTCTTGTGCCCTTGAATCCACAGGCACCTGCAGAGGACCAAGAAACCACCAGACCTAGCCTATTACCCGACACCAACTGAGAAAGGTCTACTTTCTATATGTATAAACCATTCGTCATTCAGTTGGTTATTGTTTCAAATAATTACTGAGATTTAGCTCTCATCCCTACTTTCTAATCATATATTTTTAACGTCTCCAATTCAAAATCGAACATGAAACTTTGGTTTCATTGAACTCCTGCTTCAGGTATTTTTTCAAAACGTTCCATACGAGTATTTTCAAACGGGACTTATTGCTATTGATTCGATGATTCCCTATGTCATAGAATGGATGTAGACCACCAAAAAAAAGTCATGTTTAAAAATAAAATTGGAAAAGATTCCAATCAAAGAGAATTAAATAATTAAATAATCTCATGTGATTTGAGATGCAACCAAACATACCCTAAATCTACTCAAGTTCGAACTGGCCTATTTGCAAAACAAATACATTGTTTGAAACTATAAGCAAATTGGATTTGACTTCTAAACTTATTATTTACAACCGAATGCTTAAACTATCGGAACTTTATGATATAAAATATGCCTATACTAGCTGAGCTGAGCTGATTTCTTGTGCCGAAAGAGCTCTTTACAAGCATTAAATTGTTGTTTTTTTTAAGGATAACTAAATTGTTCTTAATAGAAATATCATAAAATTTTGATGATATTGGATGAATGTTTATTTGGGATTTGGATATGTATTTTTTTACATTTATTAAAAAATAGCCTATTCAAGTTAGTATCGTATGGATTTAATTTCTGCCTATGCGATACGAATCGGCCGATTCGCAACGAGACTACAACAATGGTTTTGCCTATTTGGCATCATTTGCCGAGGCTTAGATTTAGAAGGTGGCAGGTCTTGGGGAAGGATTTGACAATAAAATGTGGAACATAGTTACAAATTTTTTTTTTTAATAAACATAGTTACAAATCTTGCTATGGAGATTTTCTCTGAAAAGGAATATCTCACGATAAGTTTAAAAAACTTGTTTCTTGTAAAATCTTGAGAAAATATATATTTAAAATTTAAAATATATAAAAATATACAAACATGTTAAAAAATAAAAATCACAAATATCATGTTAATACCATGAGAAATTGAGAATATTGCAAAAAAACATGATATTTTCAAAATAAGTGATATTTTTGAAAAATATTGTGTTTTTCTTGCGCTTATACTATTTTTTGTGGAAATCTCGTGATAAATTCTTGCGCTCAGAGGCGTAGCTAGGGGGGGGGGGGGGGGGGGAAACAGTTAATTTTTTTTTTTTAAAAGCCCAGCCCTGACTGCAGCAAATAGTTTGATTTGTCCATATGAAATAGATTTTTATTAATAATTGTAGCCATTTCTTATTTTATCTCAAAAAAAAAAATTTAAACCTAGAAAAAGTGTGGAATGGTGCCCGGTTTCCATTCATTTCTCAAAAACCAAATTAGATTTTAAATGATATTGAATATTAATTTCCATTGACTCATCTTTCTTTTTTTTAGCGAAAAAATTTGCTTTGAGGGAATCCATTGGCTCATTTTTAGAAACTCTCATTCATGAGTGTTCTTTGCTGCCAGAATGGCAAAATACAACGCATATCAATTATCAAGAATATGAATTTGCATTAAGCTCAATCATCATTTTCATGAGTTTTATCAAGCACTATCTCATCTGTATTTTGATCAACTCTCAAATTTTCATGAGTTTTCATCATTTCATGCACTAAGTAGGAATGCAGGCAGTCTGGGTTTGGGTCAGATATCTGATGGAATCTGTTTTGGATGGATTTGATCCAAAAAGCTGAATCTCATTACTAGGGGTAGACATTGGGTCAAGTGATCAAGTTACTGGAGGTAGTCGGGTATGTGATCCAAGATGGACAAGGTTTGGGCTGCCTTGTTTAGCCCGGAGCTTGATAAAACTTGGGCCTGATCCAGTTGATTACTAAACAGGTCGGTTCCGGGGTAGAACTGAACACCATTTTGATGGAGCTAGATTAGGACTGCCTTGTTTACTAATATGGCTTAAAGGGCTCGATTGGGGCAAGTCGTGAATAAGTTTTGGACCAAGATCGAAACCGACAAGTTCCGGAT
This sequence comes from Nuphar pumila, assembly GCF_984573655.1. Lineage (NCBI taxonomy): Eukaryota > Viridiplantae > Streptophyta > Magnoliopsida > Nymphaeales > Nymphaeaceae > Nuphar > Nuphar pumila. The sequence goes on along the minus strand of NC_143249.1, from coordinate 14,787,327 downwards.
TGGGCTTTCAGTGGGTCAGGTTCAAGTTTGGCATGTCAAGCTCTAGCGGACTTTGGATCAGGTTATGTCATTGTTTAAAAACTTGCCGGGTCAACCCAGTGACTCGGTCATTTACTTGGTCAAACCAGTGAATGACAAAAAAATAAACAAACTTGGCAGTCATCTGCTGACTCGGCTGAGTCAGCAGAGTTTTGTCATGACATAGCCAAGTCAGATCATGACTCACCTGTCATATATATATATATAAATAGTATGTATATTATGCATACAAAGATGATTAAACATATATATTAATAAAAGTATATATTAAACATGTTATAAAATATCATATAATACATATTATATACAATATATTAATAATATTATATAAATTATATATAGTATATACATATATTTGTATATTTTATATAAAATATAACGTTAACATGATCTGTCCAAGTGACGAGTCAATTATGGACGAGCCGAGTGATGAGTAACTGAGCTTTAAGACTATGGGTTAGGCTGGGCCGGCCTGATGTAGATCCATAAAACTTTGGGTCTTTGGAGCGATTTTCACATTAACTGAAAAAGGTGCAGGTGATTTTGAAAAGAAAAATTTCAGTGATTTCACTTGCAAGCAACCAGTAAATTTTTTTTCCCAAACCTGCAGCTGGGCCTACATATCATTACTCAAAAAAAAGATAAAAAAGGAATTGACTGACCATCAAGTCATCCTGAAAAAGAAGTTGCAGATCTGCTGCCACATTTAATCTGTGATCCTTTTCAGTGTGTTTTTCCATAAAAATACTTTGAACTTTTCTTTTTTCCCTGATTGCCTCTTAGCCATATCTACCTCACTGAACCAATGTTGTCAGTATCGGTATCTGCCCTGAATCGTTGGGCTGACGAATTCAGCTGTATCGTTCAGATACCGATACTCACCTGAATCGTTCTGTATCATCCCAAAAACAATACAAAAACTATTACGTGTCAATCATAACGTGACACGTGTTTAAACTATTAAAATAATTTTAAAAAATATTAAAAAGTATTTTTTGTTATTTTCTTGCATTTATTAAAAATTGGCCAAATTCTGCCTATAAGGCCGATACGCACCAATACTGATACAATTTCACCGAACCATAGTACATTGTCTTTGCAATTCTGTTTGAAGTCAGCTAAGCAATGGCTACTTAAGACTCAAAAAGAGCATGAATATTTTTCTTTGGAATAATTTTATTTAGGGGCCAACCAAATTTTTGTTTAATTTAAAAACTAAGCCTTATTTTTTTTAGTTTTCTAATATAGGCCACAGGTTTTCTCAAAACTTCCAAATAGAAAACTCAAATGAATCTCCAACATAATGGGAAAACATGATTCCTTTGAGTTCTCTATATTGTTTTATAAATTTTTTTTAATTCATAACAATAAGAAACCACCACTTTTGGTTTTCCTTGCTACATTCACCTAACTTTAGTTTTAGTGGCTATGGTGTAGTAAATAAGTACTCTTTTGTCTACCAAGGACAGTTTCTCACTCACTTTGACTTTGTAGCAAGGGACACACACCCCGGGTGGCCCACCTAAGTAAGTGCAGTGCACGGAGCCTTTGCAGGTACTCCCCAAAGTGGAAAAATACTTGTTTACCCTCACAAAAGGAAGGTAGGTAGTTCAGTCATTTGAGGTTATTATTGTCGTTTAAATCAATTAAATACCTTAAGTTAATGGTCAATGGTAAGAGCAGGTTACGGTTGGGTAGGTTGCATATAGAGATGGCAGTGGACCAGGTAAAAAAAGGGGCTCCACCCTGCCTCGTCCCTTTTGGAGGATGAAAGTTAAAATCAAAACCCACGAGGGAATGAAGGTAGAGATTGACTTACTCTTGCTCCTGCCCCTCTTCGCCCAACCCTGCTTCATACTTTATCTCCATTAAAGAAATTGCTATTATATCTTTATACATATTATAAAATCTTATATATATATATATATATATATATATATTTTTTTTTTTTTTTTTTCTTTCTTGAATCTCTCATCTCTCTTTCTTTCTTTTTTTTCCTAACAATCCAAGTGAGTTCTCATTTCTCTCCTCTTTCTTCAAACGGTGAAAGGGGGCAACAACAGAAAGGACCATGGAAGAGGGTCCTACCCCGCCTCGCCCCTTTTTGAATTGGTGATAAAAGACATGAAACAAAAATGGATCAGGGATAGAGGTTAAAATCAAAACAAGTGTAGGAACGAAGGCAGAGACGGAAAGCAAAATTGTGAGACGAAGTGGGTGTAGAGACTAGGGTGTCAGCATACCTCAACCCGAACCCGACCCGTTTATTAAACGGGTCGGCTGTGGCAAACACGAACCCGACCCGTTTAATAAACGGGTAACCCGACACGACCCGCCAACCCATTTAATAAATGGGTTGGGTCGGGTAAACGGGTTTTCAGGTTCGCGGGTCAGGTTGGCGGGTTGACGGATCGGGTTGGCAGGTAGGCAGGTTGGCGGGTTGGGTTGGCGGGTTGACGGGTCGGGCAGATGGGTTGGCGGGTCGGGTTAGTGGGTTGACCCACCCGCCTAACCCGTTTATTAAACGGGTCAGCCGGGTTGGCATACCCCCAACCCGAACCCGACCTGTTTAATAAACGGGTTGGCTTAAGCCCAACCCGAACCCGCCTAAGAGGCGGGTTGGCGGGTCGGGTTGGCGGGTCGTGTCAGAAATTGCCACCCCTAGTAGAGACCTTGTCCCCCGGCCCGCCCTAGTCTATCACCATGGCTAGTTGCATAAAACGGAGGCCTATACAGAAAATTCAATAACATGAGTCCTTTCTTGGGATGAGGTGCAAAAGGTTGGCTGGCTCTAACTAAAATTTCATTTTTTTTTTCCCTATCTCTGAAGAAATCTAAAGTTTTATAATTAACTATGGGACCATGGAATGGCCACTTGAACCCAGATCTCACCTAACCAACATTAGGTTGTCCCTTCCCTGTTTGCTTTTTGTTAGTTAAGAGGGATGATCAGTCACACTTTTAGTGTGCTGCTGCACACTATCACCCTACATCATTGCTTGAGCCCCACAGCTGACAGGCGGTATCCCCAGGGTGATCAGGTGCAGCAGCACACTAAAAGTGTGCAATCACATTGCACCTGATCTTTTCTCTCAAGGTGCTAGGCTATCACTAACCAAAATGAAAGGGTGCAGCCCACCTTAACACTGACAATTCATTTAGATATTAAGATCCACATTCACATTGGGTGTTAATTTGAAAAAAAAATTCTTGGATATCTCTTGCCATGTATATATTTATTTGAAATATTAACCAAAAAACCTCCTTTACCTAAATATAATCTTGATCGAGGATACAGGTTCTGCAATTGTTTAGCTGTTCCAATCTGACTTCCCCATGTGTTTAACCGTTCTGGATCCAACCGGTTTGCATCCCTAACTGCTGCATGCATGACTATGTCACAAATAAACCAGCAAAAAAAAAATTATGAAAAAGACAAATACCTAAAACTTTGTTTTTAATGAAATATTATTATTAAAACTTACTAAAAATATCAAAACAATATCATATATTTAACTATGTATTGATGTTCGTGTCAGTGCGTCCGAGCATGTAGCATTGTATCTGAAGAACATGCCACCAAAATGATGTGTCCCTAATTTCATGACATTATAAAACATGATTTTAGGGTTTTGTTAGGCTGTCAATTGGCCAACTTTGTACCGGACTACCGGGTACCCAAACCCAAATTCTCGGGTGTAGGCATAAAAAGTGCTGATCTGAATAATATTCATGTCAACATAAACTGGACTAGAGCAATATGCAGGTCAAGTTTGGGTTATGAACTTTGTCAGGTAGTGGACCCGACCCAAGTGTTTTATATGTATTTTAAGTAAAAAAAAACTATACATATCCCAGTTTAGGATTTCATTTTTGTGACCGGCAAAACCCAATCATGAACCTGACAATATTTTGATATTTGAGTGGGTTCGGGTATACCCCGATAGATTGGATACTCAGCCACCGTTGACAGCCCTAGGTTTTGTTGCAAGTCAATGTGCCACTACCCAAGGAACATGGCCCTCAAATGGTTGAGGGGTGTAGGACCATATGTTTTTAAGGTCCAGCATTTTATGAGGCTGGTACATTATTTAGGATTTGTTTGATTGCTTGTCCAAGATTGGACAGAACAATAGAAGAAAACAGATAGAACACATGTTCTGACTGTAATAACTATGCTTTGTTCAATGGTTGTTTGGACTCAAATAGAAAATTATATTTTTTTATATAAAAAATTTAGATATAAAAAATCAAATAAAACCCTAATTGGAAATCCTAAATCAAAAATCCCTAATTCCAACCCTAAAAAAAAAACACTAATTAAAAAAATCCCTAATGAGAGAGACAAAACAATAAAAGAGAGAGAGAGAGGAATGAGGGGGAGTTGGGGTATACACCCGGCTCCCCAAACATTTTTTTTAATGTTGTTCCCTTGTTCTGTTCCAAGTGTAACAGTGGGGAACGCTGAAACAACCTTCTTGGGATGTGGTGTTCCACGACTCCGCCCCGTCAGACGTTTGCTTGAGAGTGCAGTTCACGTACAATAGGAACACGAGGCACACATATGTAATTATAACTATCACTAATTTGAACTCTTTGCTTGCAGGCCAAACACTTTAACCATCTTCATTTTATAATATAAAATATGTGTAAAATATATTTATTATTAGTAAACAAGCCGAGCTGAGATGAACATTGATTGTTCATGCTCGAGCATGTCGAGCCTATTTCACGAGTTCAAGCTGAACCACGAGCAGCTCATCTTGTTTCTTCACCCTACGTACAATTCAATACACAAATCCTTTTTTTTTTTAAAAACTAAAACACGATGACACAAATTTTGAACATTTAAGATATGAAAATTTATTTTTACCATTTTAATATATAAACTACATTTTTATTATGTTATTAAAAGTATTTGAATAATATTAAAAGTTATTTGAATGATGTTCTAATTTGTTCGAGTCATCAAGTGTTCGTTTTGACTCTTGTCACCATGACATGCCCTATAGATAGCCTGTTATTGTGATAGAGATTAAGTGCAAGTGATCCATTATCTTGATGTTCGATAAGTAGGGTTGAAATGGGTCAGATATGGGTTGGGTCAGCGTTGATGCAACTTTGGATTTTGACAAGTATGTTTGGTTTCAAATTCGGATCTGATTTAGAACACACGGTAGAATTTCATAGAAAATAGGTCATGTATATTGGTTTTTATGTGAAATTGATAAAATAGGTCAGGTCAAATCTGGTTTGGAGCCAGTTTTGAACCTTTATTTATTCAAATTTGACTTGGATCTGATTAAACCCAACATTATTTGTTCTAAATCTGACATTTATAAAATAAACACTACTATATGAACTATATGCACCCAAAATACCCTAATTACGTTGGATAACTGTCCCGAATGTGCCCCACTTGCACCTCCTATGGGTAGGGATATGAAGGGGTTGATTAGGGTTGGATAATATCATACAATGGGCTTGGATTCTAAGATGGATGACTACTCTTGACCGAATTCGGATTCACTTGGGATATATATTCTAATTAGATCTCTCTCTCTCTCCCTCTCAATATATATATATATATATATATATATATATATATATATATATATATATATATATATATATATATATATATATATATATATATATCGGGGTCGGATCTTGTAAACGTTGAATCAAACTTGGATTTAAATTTGGACTTGAATGCAAAAATGCTAAAATCATATGAGTCTGATCATCATTTGTACACGGTCTTGCTTACAAAATCTGACAAAACAGACTCAAATTTGGTGTGATTTGACCAAACCTGAATCATTTACATCTCTAGTACGCGAATATGAATCTAATGCTTGCATGCTCTACACTATACCAGATCTGGTTGCTACAATGGCTTCATTCCTGCAAGGCAAGTCACAGTTATCAGCTATCCCAAGGAACCTGATCTCAGTTTTGTATAGTTAAGATATTTTTTGTATACAGAAATCTAGATTCAGGTCAAACTCAATAGTTAAACAGCTTGCAAAATTGGCAGAAGGGGGTTCAGAAGTCCTGGAAGGACCATCCCCAAGACAAGACTGGTCCTCATTGAGGGATGAATGTAGATGTACTGAGTTTTTGATTAATGAATCTGGTAGGGGTCTGCCTAAGCTCAGCTTGCATTTCAAAAAAAAAAATTTATGGAGAACACCTGTAAGATCAAATAGATGGAATATTAGAGACCCCATTATAAGGTCATATGGCTTAGCAGTTGCTAAGCGTCTACAAAGGTGAATCGCTACATCTAGTCAAACACAAGTTCTGTCATGTTACTCAGGGACCCAACCTATCAGCACCTTTCAGCCACCGACACAAATCACCAAAACCATTTGTTTTCTTTTTCTCATGGCTTCCAAACATAAGCAACTTCTTCGCTCTTCAAGCTCAAATATTTTCTGGTGTTTTTTTTCACAAATTTGGTTTTTGGTGGTTTTCAAGTCATGAATTAATGTTCTCTCTGTCTCTCTCTTATATGGCTTTTGGGTTTGTTTCTGTTTGATTGGTTTTGTTTTACTCTGTTTCTGTTTTTTTTTGGGTATTGCTTCTTCATTTTTAACATTATTAAGATTGATGACTGTTGTGCTTTGTTTGCAGTAGTCATGACTATTTTGTGCTATTTGATAATGTTGGGTTGGGTACCGGGTCTGCCCATGATGGGCGAGATCCGGACCCAGCCCACCATTTGAGGAGGGGACGGTTTGGAAACTGCCCACCTCCCCATCTTCTCAAATCTCTCTCATTTGCGTGAAAAAATGAGGAGGAAATAATATAACAGTGTGGTGAAGACACTGTGTATGTGCTTAAGAGAGACCCAACAGAGAAGAGGAAAAGGGTGTGCACAGTGAAAAGAAAGAAGAAGAAGACGGTGATGCATCTTCATAGTGATTGAACATCGTGGGGCATTTGGACTCGTGGATTCGTCATTCTCTCCAAGTGAGGGCACACATTCGTTGAGCAAAACAAGCATCAATGATCCAGTTTTCCGCTTTTGCTTCAACGAAAAGGTATGTTACGATCCGAGATTGGTACTGGTTTTTGGATGCAATTTTTTGTTTGTGGGTGTATCCCTCAAATGCACATGGTTAAAACCATTGTGCGTTCATGGTGGACGCTCACGGCGGGGCATCATACAACAATAAAATAATATTTTTTTGTAGTTTTTGACCATGTGACTGTAGCCGCACGATCAAGGCATGGGATCAGACGACTCTAGTGCTCGGGCCAGATCCGACCTTTGTGCAGGCCCTGCAGTAGCCAGACTGTAGGCCTGGTCGGGCGGCCAGGCCATGCGGGTTGTTACAGCCGCAGGCCCAGCGGCTAGGCCGTAGGTCTAGCCTTCGGCCAGGCGGGTTGCTGTAGCCGCAGGACCAACGGTTAGAACGCAGGCCTGGCATATGGCCAGGTGGACCATTGAGCATTGCCCCGGGCCCCGATCAGGCCCTGCGACACAGTCCGCAAGCATGACCCCTCAGCCAGGCAACTGCGCTCGGCTAAGGGCCGGGCACTGCGGCAGGGACAATTTTTTTTTTTTTTTGGGGGGGGGGGGACCCTGACATTCGGCCAAGGTACATGTGGGTTGAGGCCTATGACTTGCGGCTGGTGCCGCATGCCAATTTTTGTTGAGCCCCGGCTGGGCCGAGGATACCCAGACCAGGTCCGGGTAATAATATTATTTATTATTTTTTATTATTCATGAATGTGAATAAAAAAAATATGTTGATTATTTGAGATTTTTTTTAAGTATTTTGGAAGTACTTACTACATGTGTTAATATTTAATTCAAATAGTTATAATATCGTTTAGATGAATATAATCATCTTAGGGAAAGTGAGAGATGATTGTAAATATAGTGAACTTTTGATTCCACGCCTTGTGAGAAATTATATATTATCTAATCGTGTGATTATGACTGCATATAGATGTGCTAATGATTAGATCATAACATGTATGAATAACATAGTTGCATATATATTTTTTTTTTTAAGGACATGGTTGCACCAAGTAAATCCATAATGGACTTAGCATGGATTGAGAAACTGAATGGTGATAACTATGATATATGACATAGAAAGATTCAGTTTACACTGAAGGAGGCTGAGACCTTGGAGGCTCTCAACCATACTATGGAACGACCTGAAATTGGTAATATAACACAATCTCGTAGGGACATGGAGACCTATGAGAAATGGAAGTGCATGAATATTGTTGTGTGTGTCATCATGCTATGTTCTATGCAAGATGACATCATGTGTCAATTTGAGCATTATAAGACTGCTCAACTGATGTGGATGACCCTTAAAGATAAGTTTGAGGGAACATCAACCACAAAGCTTAGAAGGCTGACCATCAGGTTCGATTCCTAAAGAAAGTATTCTCAGCACACTATGAGCCAACATCTTAGGAAGATGGCAAATATGATAAGAGAGCTCAATAGTGCAGGACATACCCTTACAGATGAACAACAGGTTCAGGCTGTGATTCGCTCTCTGCCACACAATTGGGAGCATATAAAAATTAATATGACTCATAATGAGAGTATTAAGACTTTCGATGACATTGCCCATCATGTAGAGCTAGAAAATGATCGCATTGAAGCGGCTCAACAATCTGCTATGAGAGCATATGTGGCAGAAAGCTCGAAGAAGCCAAAATCTTTTAAGAAGAAATTTTATGGACCAAGAAAGTTCAAGAAGGGTGACAAGAAGGGATAGGACAAACAGAATGAAAAGAAGCCTTATCAGCGCTCTAGGAAGCATGACAGCAAGAAAAATAAGGCAAATGAAAAATGTTTTAAGTATGGCAATTTGGGTCACTATGCTCGTGAATGTCATAAGCAAGAGAAGGTAAATTATTTTATAACTCCTGATATATGTGCCAATATTTGTAGTTGTGCACTAATTATTAAATCTAATCCTATGTGGATTGTAAACTCAGAAGCCACCGACCATGTGACCAAAGACCGCACAAACTTCGTCGAATACAAAAAGATGTCATCTGGTTCAAAGTGGTTGTTCCTGGGGAACAACACTAAATCAGAAGTCAAAGGGATCGAGACCTGCAAATTGGATTTACGAGGAGGACGATCTTTATTATTATATGATGTTCTACATGTTCCAGAGATTCGACGAAATTTGATTTCAGTTTCTACTTTGTCTATGTTAAACTATAAACTTGTGTTTGGAGATGTCAATGTTGACATCTTTTGTGGACATACTTTAGTTGCTTCTGGTTTCTTGATGAATGGTTTCTATGTATTGGACACTAAACTTAAAAAGCTGAATGTGGGTAATGAATGTTTTTCTCTTGTTTCTACTGCTAATAATATAAATGTGGATATATTTATATGACATGCTAGACTTGGACATATAGGGCAAAAGAGAATGGAGAGACTCACACGAGAGGGTCTTTTGGGATCCTATGTGAAGATTGAAATGCCTATATGTGAGCATTGTCTTGCTGGAAAAGCAACTTGATTGCCTTTTCGAAAGGCAGTTAGAGCAACCTATCATCTTTAATTAATTCATTTCGATATATATGGACCAATGAATGTGGTAGCAAGGCATGTAGCCTCTTATTTCATTACTTTTATTGATGATTATACACGATTTAGCCATGTGTATTTAATTTCGCATAAATCTGAAGCATTGGATTGCTTTAGATTCTTTATGAATATGGTAGAGAATCAACTTGATCATAGAATCAAGGCATTGAGAATAGATCGTGGACGTGAATATCTATCCAAACAATTCAAGGAATTATGTGATGATAAAGGGATAGATAGACAATTGACTACTCCTTAAATTCCACAACAAAATGGTATCGCAGAAAGGAGGAATAGGACCCTCTTAGAGATGGTCAGGTCCATGATGATGCAGACAAATTTACCCATTTCCTTTTGGGGTGATTATTTGTTGACTGCAGCCCACGTATTAAATCGTGTACCAACTAAATCTATTTTTTCAACTCCCTACAAATTATGGACAAGTAGAAAGCCTGATTTGACTTATCTCAGACCCTGGGGGTCTGTTGCACATGTCCATGATCTTTTCCATCAATATGAAAAATTGGGTCCTAGGGGAAAGAAGTGTATCTTTATAAGATACTGTGAACACTCAAAAAGATATGTATTCTTAGGAGAGAATACAGATGGGAGTATTTTTGAGATAGATTTGAGAGATGCCACATTTATTGAGAGTGATTTTTCTAAAAGACGAGAGATAGAGCGTAATTTTCAATTCTATGAATTTGATGATTCTGATCTGTCTAAAGATATTGATCATCATGTTCAGAGACACAAGATGATGTGTCTATACCACCATTGGATAGTGAGAGTAACACTCAAGTGGATATCGATCTTGAAGAAGATCTGACAACTCAAAAGAGTTTAAGGAAAAGAATTCCTCATCAGAGATTTCAAATCGAAGGAAAAGCTTTTGTGGTCATGCCCTAAGATGATAAGATACCTAAGAGTGTTAGAGATGCTCTATCTTGTTCAAAAAAGGATGAATGACATAAGGCAATGGAAGAGGAAATAAAATCCATGGTATCAAATGAGGTCTGGGATCTTGTTAATCTTTTAAAAGGAAGAAAACTTATTGAGAGCAAATAGGTTCTCAATATTAAAAGAAATATTGATAGATCTATTGAGCGATACAAAGCTTGTTTGGTTGCTAAAAGATACACACAGATGGCAAGAATAGACTATGAAGAGACATTCTCTCATGTGGTCAAATTGACCTCTATTCGCCTTTTGTTAGCCATAGTGACATATATGGATTTAAAATCACATCAAATGGACGTTAAGACAACATTCTTAAATGGAAAACTGGATGAAGAAATATATATGGAACAATCTGAGGGGTTTGTTACTGCTGGATTTGAGCGCAAAGTATGCAAGCTCAAACGATTCATTTATGAATTGAAGCAGTCATCCAAACAGTAGTATTTAAGATTTTATGAGACCATCATATGCAATGACTTTGCCATGATTGATGAGAACCACTGTGTTTATCTTAAGTGTCAAGGTCAAAAATTTGTAATCCTAACTCTATATGTGGATGATATTTTATTCATTTAGAGTTTCTGAAAACCATTAAAGAATGATTGTCTATTCATTTTGAAATGAAAGACATGATAAAACATGATTTATGCTGGGCATAGAGATTAAAAGAGATCGTTCAAAAAGATTTCTTTCTCTTTCACAAGTCATATATAAAGAAGGTCTTAGAACGATTTCATATGCAAGATTGTAAACCCATAGATACTCCTGTTTCAAAAGAGAATGATTTAAATCTTAAGATGTGTCCAAAGGAGTCAAACAAAATAGAAGCTATGTCCAAAGTCCCTTACTCCAGTGCAGTAGGCAGCTTAATGTACTTAATGATGTGCATCCGACCCGACATATGTTATGCAGTAGGGTTGGTGAGTAGATATCAAACTAATCCAGGACAAGCGCATTGGAAGGCTGTCAAGAGGATTATACGATATCTTAAAGGTACATCAGATTCAGTTCTTTGTTACCATGGTGGTAACATGCGTGTAGTAGACTATACAGATGCAGATTGGGGCGAGGACCCTAATGAGCGTAAGTCTACGTCTGGCTATGTGTTCCTGATGAACAATTGTGCTATATCTTGGTGTAGAAAGAAGCAGACATGTGTAGCCTTGTCCACAATGAAAGCTGAATTTGTTGCAGGCTCGTTGACAGTGTAAAACTATGTTTGGTTAAGGAGATTCATCAAACATTTGGGAGTCACTTTTGATGCAAAACAACCATTGACTTTATTCTATGATAATCAAGCGGCAATTGTGTTTGCGAAAGATATGAAGTTTCATAGTAGAACCAAACATATAGACACGAGATGCAAGTATATGCGCGACATTGTATCTAAAGGCAAGGTTGCCTTGGCATATGTTAATACCCAAGATATGGTGGCAGATCCCTTTACTAAGTCGATTAATAGAGATTCTTATATAAAGCATGTAAAATCTATGGGTATTTGTAAGATTTGATATGTTAATGTTATTCATATTTCTTTCTATGATTATTGTATGGCATGTTGCACATCTATATGAGTATGCTACCAGGTTTGAGATAAATCTTCTCTCACGGAGTTATTGCCTTAGACGCTGCTTCTGGGCGGGCTGAGATGAGATGTAACAAAATCTAGGGTTGCTGAATTAACAAGCATGTCAGATTTTGGAGATATCATGTGATAATAACTCAAAAGAGTGAGAGTACAATGAGTTATAATATTCGCCATATATACGTATATGAGATACATCGCCCAAACTGGGTTAGGATGAGGTCTTGTGTATATTTAACTATATGGAGAGACCGACCTTGCTATTTAAATGTCAAAGGTAACCTGGTTGACCAGATCTGAGGACTTGGATAAACATTGCATGGGAATGTGCATTATGAAGAACTCAAGTTTGTTTCTGAAGGAGGAACTGAGCTAGTATAGATCTGTACGGCAGAAAATCAATGGTGTATGCATACACTCACAAGAGTGTAATAATTTTATCGAAATACGTGAGTCATACCACGTATGTCGCACCATAACTATAAGTCGACCACAAAAGGAAATGAAGAATGATCCTTGCTTCTTCATTGTGTGAGTCCTTGATATATATATATATATATATATATATATATATATATATATATATATATATATATATATATATATATATATATATATATATATATATATATATATTATTGTCCTTTTTGACTTTTGACCTTATTTTAAGGAGAAAGATGAGTGTTGCTACTTTAGCATGTTGCTTAAGGTCATGTCTGATTCGGTCTAAAAGAACATGTCTGGGAAAGCTACTAATTATCTTGATTCAAATAATAAGTGTTGAAAATGAAGATCATTTGACATTTTCTGATTATGCACATGTTAAAAGCTAGCTTATTTTACCACATCCTGGGGATGTTTGGGTTTATGATTAAATATGTGACATAATGGAAGGCCTTGTCTGACATAGCTTGACACTATATATATATATATATATGTGTGTGTGTGTGTGTGTGTGTGTGTGTGTGTGTGTGTGTGCAGAGAGATTCAGTATGCTAGAATGTGAAAAATGTATTTGATCTAGGATACAGTGAGCTTTTTACCTGGCTTGTGTTGATATACCCTGTGTATCTTATTTTTTGCAGGTTTGGGCTATTATATTACACTAACTGGTACATAATATGCCTCCACTCCCTAAGCTCACGGGTCGAACGATCCATTTGCCAGTATAAATACCCGATGTTATTCATCATTTGAACATGTTTGATGTTCCTTCTTTTAAGATCTCTTCCCATCATGTGCAAGTGGGAGAATGTTGGGTTGGGCACCGGGTCCACCCATGATGGGCGAGATCCAGACCCGGCCCACCATTTGAGGAGGGTGTGGTTTGGAAACCGCCCACCTCCCCATGCATCTTCTCAAATCTCTCTCATTTGTGAGAAAAAAAGAGGAGGAAATAATATAACAGTGTGCTGAAGACACTGTGTATGTGCTTAAGAGAGACCCCAGCAGAGAAGAGGGAAAGGGTGTGCACAGTGAAAGGAAAGAAAAAGAAGACGGCGAGGCATCTTCACAGTGATTGAACATCGTGGGGCATTTGGACTCGTGGATTCGTCGTTCTATCCAAGTGAGGGCACACATCCGTTGAGAAAAATGAGCATCAACGATCCAGTTTATCGCTTCCACTTCAACGAAAAGGTATGTTACGATCCTAGAGATAATGTCAGTTCCCTAAAATGTAAAACCACTTTGCTTTTTGGTGGCATTTCATTAGAGAACCAAATATTTGATCTGAGTTTACGATTCTTTCAAACTCTTTGAAATTGAATTCTGTTCTCCTTTCGGGGGCTTTCGTTTTGCTCCAGCTGATCATTTTTCCTCCATTTCTATCCAGATTCAAGTAATTGGGGTTTTCTCTTTCAAGTTATGGCTGGCCAGCACCAATGAGGTCTATGGGGACCCCCTCCAAAACCCCTAGCAGCAGTGGTAGAGCTAGAAGTTTTTCGTTGGGTGGGCAGACTTCGGGTCTCCGGGACAATGCTATACAAAGAATTACAAAAAAATTCTTTGCCTTTTTTTTTATATGAGAGGGATAAAAAAATTATATGTAATAACTGAAATCCATGAAATTATGGGATTACCATTAATTAGGTGGTCTTGAAGGACGATCCATTTATTCAGACCAGTGGCAGAGCAAAAAAAAATTCGCCCACCCATCGTTAGAAGAAATTTTGGTTGTGCGTGGTAGATCTGACATGCTCTTCTAGAAGCAGCCTCTCTGGCCGGAGAAGGCGATGGCCATCAAGTTGATGGTACCATCTGGTTTCATTATTCTGAGGGCCTTCATGGCATCGACTTGCCCGTAGCTAAGCTATAACAACACACTTTCAATCCCTCTTTTCCTCCATTTAGTGAAGCAAACATAGTGTTTTGCATGGCACCCATAACCACATTTAGGTTCCAGTCATCCATATCATCATTCTTGTCTTTAGGACCTCACCGATGCAAGTTGTTTTCATCAAATTGGATCCTGTGTATGTGATCTACATCATCCATTTAGTGAAGATCGACGTTTGAATAGACAAAATCCGACTTATGTGGAGGACTTTTTGCTGATTCAAAAGTCAATAACCATTAATAAAAACATGGTTTTTTTTGTTAAAGAACACTGTCAAAATAAATTGAAAATCATGTTTTTTTTTGTTAAAAAACACTATCAAAAGATTGATTTCTATTAAATCAACCGTGTTGAACCCATCGATAGGGCCAGATTGATCAAAACAACTTAGTACCAATGAGATCCCAGAGGGAGTTGATCACAGAGGATGATATACGGATGAGTGGAGCCGGGTTCCCCATAAACGTAGGTTGCGCGGTTTCACAAAGAACAAATGACAAAAGAAGAAGCTGGGGGAAAACACAGATTTTTGTTGAATATTCACAAGAGAGAACTCCAACTCCCACAAACTAATAACCTGTCTCTTCTGCAGTTTTTAATAAGGTGAAAAAAATGAAGGGAAAAGATTAGCACTACCATCGTCAGAAGAAAACACACATGGACGCATATTCTTTCTTTTGAGGTGGGCGACCGCCCATCCATGCCCACCCGTGGCTTCGCCAGTGCCTAGCAGAAGTCCTACTGCGCAACGTCAACTTTGTTTTTTTCTTTTCTAATGAAACATAGAGAAATCACCTTTTTTTTAAACATACCACTGGGTTTTGAACCTGCAATGCCCCACCACAAGGAGACGTGAATTGATAGCTCCTACCAACCACGCTTATAAAATACATTTTTATTATATTATTAAAAAGTAATTAAATAATATTAAAAAATATTTGACTGATGTTGAGCTTTTAGGTGTGTCATAAATAGTATGTTACTCTGACATGCATTAAGAGCAACAGTATCAATTGTGTCATAAATGGCATGCTACTCTGACATGCATTAAGAGCAACAGTATCATGTCATCTGTCATCTGTTGTCTTGATGCTCGATGGCAGGGTTGAAATGGGTCTGATATTTGTTGGGTTGGATTTTGATTTTTAACGAGTAGGTTCGGTTTTAAATTCGTTTCTAATTATCCACTTCAAATACATTTTTAGACTAGAAATGATGTTTTTAAGTTTTCATAAAGAAGAATTGAAGAGGACATCATATGTTTTTCAATCATGCAAACATGGGATCCAAAGTTACTGCCAAAACAAGGCTTTCAGTTTATTTGGACCTGGTTTTTATATCTAGATTCATCCGAATGGTCATTCTAGCTTAATTGTCATCCATGCACCCTTCTGGTAGGATTTGAATCTGGACCCAAGTTTTTTCATTTGAATCTAGACCCAAATTGTCACTCAAACTAATTGAATCTGGATTGAAACCAATGAAGTTGTGCCCTGAGCTGTTTCGATTTGGATCATATACAGACCAGGTTGTCGTTCTAGCTGAATTGTCACTCTTGTAGTTTGGAACCAAATTGGATCCATTATCATTTTTTGCTCTTGTGATTATATCTTGTTCATATCCATATCCAAATACCTTGAGTTGTCGCCCTTGTAATTGGATCTGGATCACAACTTGTCCAAGTTATCACTCACCAGGCTAAGTTGTCACTCTTAACTATTTGGATCCAAGTCAGATCTAGACCCAAAAAAGTTAATTTGTTGCTCTCATGAACCAAGTGTCATTCCGACTAAAAAAATTGCCATTTTGGGCTCCGATCACATTTGAAAAGCATTTTAAACCTAAAAACTTATTGAAAACCCAAAAATTTGCCCCAAGACCTTTCAAAACCCTAGCTTAGCCCCTTCAACCAACTAAAATCATAAAACTTAACCCCTAAGCTAGATTCTTGGCCAACCAGATTGTGCCATGTTAGGTTTCTGGCCAATCCGATTCAGGTTCCTACCTAACATATGGATTTGGTTCTTTAAACCCAAAATCTCCTAGATCTAGGTTCACACCCAGTCCTACACCAAAGAGAACTTGTTTCCCATTTTCCACTTAAAGCTATCTATGATCTATCACATTGTGGTTCTCCTTATGCTCGATCTAAACCCTTTAACATCTAGCCTCTGCCATATTCATCCTAGCCCAGTGCACCTATATGAACATCCTACTGGACCTATAACCCTAAATCTAGATGCTAGTCTCACCTGACTAGCTAAAGCTCCGCTCATCTGTCGTCCTACAAATCATCATCATAGAAAGAGCTATCTGGAGGTGAGACTCGATTCTCATATTTAATTCATGTTTATTTGCTTTATTTATTTATTTATTTAACTATGGATTTGTCTAACGGATTGCATACCTATGTCTTAAAATCTTGGTGGTATCTCTACACCATTGAACTCGCTTTTTTTATAAGATTTGTTTACAAGGTACTTTGATTTGCAAACAAAGGCCAAGATTAAGAGAGCCGATGTGGAACGTTGCAGGTTCAAAACCCAGTGGTATGTTGAATAATTACTGGTGGGATTCTGTCTAACCCCAGCTAGACTTTTACAAAAAAAAAAGGTCAGGTCATATAAGGTTTTGAGCTCGTTTTGAACCTATTAACTTATTCAAATTTGACGGGGATCGGTTTAAACCCAACATTATTTGTTCTAAATCTGACACTTATTAAATAAACACCATTATATGGAAGGTATGCACCCAAAATTATTTCAATTAAGTTGGATATTTATTCTGAATATGACCCCATTGCACCCCCTATGGGTAGAGGTATAATGGACTCAGGTCGGATAGTATGATACACTGGGCTTGGATTCGAAGTTGGATGACTCTTTACCAAATTCGGATCCACTTAAGATATGTATTGTAATTGGATCTACATTTATATATAATCGGCTTGGATATTGTCAAACTTAGACTTGCATTTGGACTTAAATGTATAAATGCTAAAACCAAATCTGAGTCTTATTATCATCTCAACATGGTCTTACTTACAGAATCTAACAAAACAAGCACATATTTTGGTCTGATATTTGACCCAAACCCGAACCATTTACATCTGTAATATGAAGATATAAACTTAAGGCTTTTAAATCGAGACAAGGCTTACTACTATCACCATTCAGTGTTTCATGTAAGAGTCTATGCCAATGTCACAAATCTTGTTATCAGGAAAAATCTTGCATTATTTTGAAAATTTTTGGTTTTGTCTAAAAGAACATGAGAAGATATCAATATATGTAGATAAAATTATAAAATAAAACAAATAATATAAAATACTAAAGTACCCGTCATGTTCAGCCTAAGGCTCTCTTCTGATCCAGACTCTGTACCGATCCAACCTAACCTTGAAGAGGGCCTAACAAAAACAAAGTGTCCATCCCATTTCCAAGCTTCATCGTGCACCCATCCACCATAATATCTAACTCCTTGCTTCATGCTTTTCAAATATCAAAACCCGACCTTCACATGAAATTCATTGACCATCTCCAAGGCCACCCGTGCAGCCCATATTTAGACTACATAACAATGGCTTATTCTTTGTCCTCTGCACACAAGAGCCAAAGCTGGGATTGAATAGTTTAAATGCCATTGAAGTGTTTGGTTTGCAAGCAATAGTTTAGAGTTCAAATCCAATCACTTACCCCCTTTGAAACCCAATATCACTAATTTATAATGGACCTGGACTTTTACTAATAGTTCTGAAAATTAGATCAGTAGATCCAAAACCCAATACAAGTTTCCACGTTAAACTCTCTAAAGTTTTGACTTTCCTAGGACATTTCTGTTTTCAAAGCACATGATGCTTCTGATCAAACAAGGAGGTTGGATACTATGCCATGGCAGGTACAACCGTACAAGATTATTTCTTCTTCTTAAGTCACATCTTTGCAAGCATTTCATGCGTGCAATCATGTTGGTGTGGCTTCCCATTTTCAGAGTGGTCCAACTATTGGATCGGGTATGGTGGCCCATGAGTCTAGCAAATTATTCAAAGCATACTTGAAACCCAAGGTTGCCAATGTGATGAATAAGTCCCTTTCTTATGAACATGATTGAAAAATATATGCATGAATAATGCGAGGTGGACCCCTTGGGTGTAGGTGTAGGACCGAGAAACTAGACAAACTGCTGGTGGCTTAGCTAATAGAAAGCTCATTCCTGTTGGTAAAATAAGATGGGCAAGCTGAACATGTACAACAGGTAGGGGAGCAAACGGGTTGCATTTGGATCAGATTCTTTCAGATCCAAATCCAAATCCTAATATGAAATGTAAACAGTAGATCTGAATCCTAATACAAAATACATGTGGTAATAATGGATAAAAAAAATAGAATAAAATATGGCATTTACATGTAAAAAATGCATTGGGGTTGGATTTTGATTAGGATCAACCCTAGAGCTGAATTAAAATGCTGATCTGAATCTGACCCGAATCCGAAAAGTGATTCGATTGTGCTGGTCCAAATTTGATCTGAATGCACATTCAGATTTTACTTAAAAGATTCATATCCAAAAACATGTCAGATTTGGATCAGATATCCGATCCGTATGCAGCCATACGTAACAAACCTGAGATAAGTGGCCATGCAACTCAAGCCTCACCATGTCATAATGAAGCCCTAGCTACACTAGCTGACTATATATATATCAATCCAAAGGAAAAACCCTTCCATCACCGACCGCACCTTGGCTGGTAAAACCCTGAAGGTCCCCCTGCCCATAGTGACAAAAGTTAAAACCGGCAAAATCTCCGGAGTCAAAAACTTGGGAGATTTTGAAAATTTTCATAAATCTCGCATTTTTTGGCAAAATCTCAGCAATAAAAACTAAATTTAAAAATATAAAAAAAATATTTTTTTATTAAATTATAAATAAAACATTTAAAAATGAAAATATCATCATAAATACCTGTTAAAATGGTAAATATCATGATATTTGTCATTGATTGAAAATCTAGCAAGAAATTGCCGTTTTAAACTTTCACGCAATTTCTCGCGATATTATCGCAAGATTTTTATAAATCTCGCGATATTTGTTACAGAGCCCTTGCCCACAGGGGAGTACGCCCAGCTTCGTCCTTGCAGCAAGGGCCGTGGGTTTCAAACTTGTGACGTTCCATCAACTTGGTGACATTCACAAGCCACCCTAATTAACCAGATGAGCCCTTGTGGTCACTAGCTGAATATTTTAGCCAATTAACTAATAAAGAAAACACAACCAAAGAAGCAAGAGAGAGAGAGACGAAAGTAATTCAACATTACCAACAAAATGTTGAACCCATGAACTGAACAAGAACAAAAGCCAAAACAAATAAAGAAAGCATAAGAGAAAAGAACATCAGACAGCTAAAATGGGCTCACGCCGGCGCCGCTTGCCTAGATTGCGACAAAGGATAGGTAGCATCAGCAGGAGGGAGTGGAAGATCACTAAGATGCATACGCAAGATCGCATAAACATCTACCAAGATTTTATGCACCAGGTTTTGAATGCTAACTGGAATATGACGAAAATGAGCATCGTTTCGCGCCATCCAAACAAACCACCAAGAAGAAAGCAACCACGTCCGCCAGATGAACCTCCACCTCTTGCTGCGCCTAATACAAACCGGCCCCAAGATCAGATCTAGCGCAAATTAGGACTCCTCCTTAACAAATACTTTTGGATTCCTCCAGGTCCTGCTAAAGATTTCCATAAATATTGGGCAAGACCAGAACAAGTGAAACGTAGATTCTTCTACAGCTTGATAAAGCACGCACCATATCACCATTAGATTTGGTTGGGACATTACCAGGACCATATTATGACCCTGGTTCAGACCCAAAAATCTTTGTTTTATTGGACACGAATCCGTACAGGAATTGGTTATGGATATGGGTTCTGATAAATACATTTACAATCCCATCTAACCATGGAAACATTTAGGAAAAAAATCCATTCAGGGGCCAACCTTTGGTTTATAATTCCAAAATTGGGTCAGTTTTCCTGAAAACAGTCAAATAAGGATCTCAGGTCAACATCTATAATGGAAAATATGATTCCTTTTTTGTTTCCTGCGTTCTCCCTTTAGAATTGAAAATATTCATTTATTCTCATAAAAAAAAAGGAAAAAAGTAAACATTTTGAACTTTAAACTCTTAATGATAAATGTTACTATTGTAATTTAACCTGTGGTTTAACCCAAGTTAAAGGACAAATAGTTTGGCAGTTTTCAAGAAAATCGAGGCGCATATTTGGAATTTCAGAAACACGCGTGAGGCCCATAATATTTGAAATTAGGATCAAAAGGTTGGCCCCAAATGGAATTTTCCTGTAAATTTAATAGTGCCTGGAGCTTTTTTTGATATTCCTCTTGCATGTAGTTAACCAGACCCGCACTAAATGCTATGTGAGGCTTAATCACTAACCTTGAAGCTATTAAAAAACGGTGCGGAAGCTGAACGTCAATTCATTTCTGAAAATGAAATCTATATCATAAATTGGAAGGTGATGATAGCAGGAAAGTGATGATTGTTGTAGTGTTTTGGTCCAATGGAGAAATCACTGTTATGGATTGGCTGTCACATACGAGCCCAGAGGTGTCACGTTAACCGTGCACCATGATGGATGTCCTCAGTGTGATATAAAACCACTATTTCCTGACCGCTGGGGACAGTTTCTCATTTGACTACGTCTTGCAACAAAGGACACCCACCCACCGGGTATCGAGCTTTTAACCTCTTTCAACTTGAAAGCCTTAAGTCAAACGCACCTCTCTCTTTCTGTCTCTCTCTATCGTCACCCACTTGCAAACTCATACATCATCCAATAGGCACAACTTGGACTCATTTTGATACCCTTTATACTGTTGGTTTATCGCAAAGGACAAAGAAGCCATGCAGATAAAAATTGAAGTTTTTTGTCGTTTGAAGATGACACTTGAGGGCTTGTCTTTAGCGTCTCACATCAATTTCATATTAGCCATTTTTTTAATAGATGTTCTATATCTAGTTTATCTGATAAAATAAGGAGTGCAAGGAAGAATTTTTAATATCCGCTCTATACATAGTTGCTCTAATAATTAATGATATCTGTGGGTGCATGTAGGCCTGAATCAGAAAAGAAAGAAAGACCTTTCTGTGGGTAAAACGCCAATATCCACTTCAATTCTGAACGAATTCCACAGTGGAGTATAAGATTAAGAAAGGAAAAAGAAAAAAATAAAGCTTAGATTCAACAGTTTGATTGGTGTGGTGCAGACTATATATAAAAATCATTAAGGTCAAGATAGATATTTAAAGATTTGTTCAACAGGATGCACCTAACAACGAAACTATTGGTCCGTTATGAACTTATCCAAGTGAACCAACTGGGTTGGATATGACAGAGAGAGAGAGAGAGTAAATGAAAAACTTCTAACAATCTTAGCTTATATTAAAGAGTGTTCATGTGCCGGATTTACTTTCAGGATAATGGCTTCACTTTTCCATGTATATATAGAGAGAGAGAACATTTATCATTCAACATTACCAAAATACATCCAACCGAATATTGGATGAGAGAGGAACATAAGAGTAAGACAACCACTATCTAGATGGTGACTGTGCACAGTTCAGAGTACAAGTAGATCCAAACCCCCGTCTCTACTATGTAATTTAGGAGTTAGATACACATCAAACATAACCCGCTGATGTAGCCTTCCAAAATTGAATTTGATGCCCTTGAAAAAGATATCATTTTTTTCAGTCCATATCACCCACCATGCTGAAAACAACCATACCCGCCACAATAATCTTCCTTTTTTTTTGTTTCGTAAACTCATGGGACCAAACAAGAGGTCCCGAATAACATAACTCGAACGCGTTTGAACCGGCGGTGCACCCCAAGTTTGAAAGAATAGGTCTAAAACTACCGGGCAAAACCAAAATAGGTGAGTCGTGTCCTCTACCGCCTTCTCGCAAAGAACACACATGCTTGGAAACTGAAGCCCCCGTTTCCTGACATTAATCTGGGTTTGAACACGATCCAACGCCACTAACCACGCCAACGCCTTTGCCCTTGGAGCGGCCCCCTTACCCCATATACAATCAATGGAAAACCAATCCATCCCGAATGACAACAAGGAATAGTAAACTTATTTAATGGAGAACCTATCTCCGCTCGCCATGGCCCAGTGAAGCCACGGGCGACCATGGCCAGGCCTAAGATCCCTGTCGCTGAAGGAGCGAAGTGTTTTCCGCCACTCCAACCAGAGGGATGAATGCAGTGGCGGAGCCAGGAGTTTTTCGTTGGGTGGGCAGACCTCGGGTCTCGGGGACAATGCTATGGTCTTGAAGGAGGATCCATTTACTCGAATCAATGGCGGAGCCAAAAATATTTCGTTGGAGGCAGAGTCTAAGAGATAAAACTTAAATAAGCCTTTGAATTATATTGAAATCGATTGGCTATCAATGTAAAAAAAATCAGCAATATTTATCACAATATACTCAAATCATTTGAGATCAGTTTGGCATACATTCAGCTCAAATAAACAGCAAGAAACTAGAACATTACGCTGCTTTTCGAAAGCAGCTTCTAAAGCTTAAAACGCACAATCCAGAACCCGGTTGAATGCAGATTCAAACTGGGGGAGTGACAGACGCGGGTCCAGATTAGGTGGAAGCTTAGGGTGTATGTGATACCGCTGCCACGGGAAGACATAAACGTGTCAGCACCACTTGCTGATTGCTGTCCTGAGTGAGTGCTTGCCACCTAAAACAAATAGCATCTAAATGACAACACACCACATATGATAATATCCAAAACAGATTAATTGCTGGATTAAAAGTAAACATACACTTATTTTCTGTTTGTCACACACCAGACAAATTAAAACACACAGCGGTAGGCATTAGCATACAAGAGTTAAAATCAAATTCTTTGTTTCTTTACAAAATATCGCCGGAGGCATATTTTTTTTTTCGGTTTCAAATTCTGGGGTGGGCGATTGCCCACCCCTGGCTCCGCCACTGGATGAATGGCACACTGAACTGGGCGTCGAAAGAAGGGAGTCAGGTAAACTACCATATTTTTCCCTAACAAACGTAGCCCAAGAAGATGGAGATGTGGAAGCGACCCAAGCCCACTTCAAGACTAAAACGATGCTCCTCTTTCTCAGAGACAGAATCTCCAAGTCGCCTCGCTGTTTCGGGAGAACGATCTGTTGCCAAGAAACAAGCGGGTACTTTTTGTGAGACGCATTCCAAGACCAAAGAAAGTGAGAAAGCAAACTGCTAATCGTTCGTTCTACTGTCGTCGGTATAATGGACATGCTCATATGAAAATCTGGTAATCTGGCCAAAACATGGCGAATGAGCGTCAATCGTCCCGCAAAAGATAAATATCGGGCCTTCCAAGACTGCAATCTCCCTTGCACCCGCTCTATAGTAGACGTCCAAGACGAAGTTCTCGACGGTTGCAGTGAGTGCAATGATAGACCCAAGAAATTAACAGGAAGGTCGGATATCGAGCAGTTGAAGATCCTTGCAGCAGCCGATTGGAGGAGAGGGTCAGCATTGAGTAATACCAGAGCGCACTTACTCTCGTTCAGGCGAAGGCCAGACATTGCAGCGAATATTTTAATAATAAAGCACAACCTAGACATTTGATTAACATTCGCATGACCAAATATTAAAGTATCATCTGCATATTGAATTGTGTGACCAACAAAACCAAGAATGCCCAACAAATTCAAGAAGTCTGTTTGTTCTACCCTTTTCATGAGAATAGGTAAACCCTCTGCCGCGATATTAAAGAGGATGGGGGCTAGGGGACAACCCTGTTGCACGCCTCTAGCCAACTTGAATTTTTCCCCTCTCATTCCGTTGATGCACACCGACGACACTGATTTCGTGACCAGCTCCTTAACCCATGCAATAAACCGGTTGCCGAACCCCATATTTGTTAGAGATTCAAACAAAAAATCCCATGCCAGACTATCATAAGAGAGAGAGAGAGATTCACAATCCATTTTGTGCAGGAAGTGTCATGCAAGGGCTGACGAACAGCTTCCTGTTCGGCTTGGCTTGGCTAGTGAGAAGCTTGGCTTAGCTCAAAAATTGTGCTCAGCAAGCCAAGCTACGAGCCAGCTTGTTTCGGTAAATGAGCTGAGCATGAACTTGGCAAGCTCGTTTCAACTCAGCTCGAATAGACTCTCTTTACATATTATATATTTATAAAATATATTATATATATATTGCATATAATATGAATAATATACATACTATATGTGTTTATACATTTATTATATATATTTATTGTATGCATTATAAATAATATATGTATTATATATTATCAAGCTTAAAAAGACTTGAAAATAATTTTTTAAAGAAAACGTGCCAGCTTGTATTGAGCTCATGCTCAGCTCGGCTTGTGACAAGCTCATGAGCCGAGCTCGAGCTGGGGTGGTTCGACTTAATTACCGGCCTTGCAAAGAAAAAAAAGGATCCAGCCCATTCTTTGACATAATCCTAGCTAGCCATCAGGCTGATGCATCTGGAAGGCAAGGATCAGTACACATTCAGGTGAGAATGTGGACAATTCGTAGCCATTGGTTGGACGGCTAGGATTGGATGTAAGATGAACAAGTAGTAGTTCAACTCAATAAAATGCATCTATATGGGCTTTTCATGGAGCTCTCTTTTCTTTGGGCCTTGAGATGGAGCCACCAAAAACGACAGCTGACCGACTTTTTTCTCACTCGTCAATAGGAAAAATTGTTGTCCTTAGCATTTCTCTGCTTCAAGTGTTGTTCCTGTATCATGGCATTAGCTTTCTCTCTCTCTCAAAAAAAAAAAAGAAAAGAAAAAAAAAAGCCATCGACTCCTTTTTATAAAGACCATTGCTGATCAGTTACCTCTCAAATCAACACTTTCTAGTGAAAAAGAAAAACACTAGTAGTGCTTTTAAATTGTTTGGTGAAGGAACATTCCGTTCTACATTGTCCACAATGAAAGGTGAAAGCTACATCCACAAGTGCTGGGTGGAGGTAAAAAGTGTGGCTTCACTCAACCAAATATCTGCAGAGATAAACTGCTAGACTTAAAAAGGATGCACCCAACTCCTGCTCAGTTGCTACTTTAATTAAATAAGAGCGCCTGCTCATTTATTCAATATTACAAAAGGGAACAGTGATGCAAGCAAAAGCTTACTTTTTAGGAACACTATCCAATGGTCAGCCTTTTCACCTAGAGCTGCACAAAAGCTGAGCTCGAACCAAGCCCAGCCTGAACGAATTAGAAAGGCAGATGTTTGTGCTCGCTTTGAACTCGAGCCAATCTTGAACAGCCTCATTCAAGCTTGGCTAGGATGGAGTTTGAGCCAGACTCAGCTCAGCTCATGCACAAAAACTATTGAGCAGAAATGACCTTTCCATATTTTTTTTACATTTCTTTTATCAGACCATATGGATGTGGTATATAAGTTTTATTTAGTAAAAAAAGAGTTTTAAATCATGGGCTGCGTCGTATAAGAAGGTTTTTTAAGGGCTTCAAAAATCAACTACTCACAATTTTCATAAATATTCAAGCATCCATAATTTGATTTTTTTCATCAAAAATACATGATCGATCCAACAATTGATTCCTAACAAATTCATCATGTTGAAGACATCTACAAGGTTAGAATTGCAAAAGAAGTACTAAAAGTACCCAGTTCACACCATGTTCTCATATATATATATATATATATATATATATATATATATATATATGTGTGTGTGTGTGTGTGTGTGTGTGTGGCTAACATTTGCTCATATAGACATTACCTAATGAGTTTTTTTTTTTTGTTGTTGTTTTTCATGAACTTAACCTTACAGATGTGATCTACATGTTTAAGTTGGTAGAGGTCTGCTCTTAGATCATTCAATTACACCGTGTAGGCACCATTTTATGAGCCTTGAATAACAATGGCATACAATGGGTGGTATTTTTCAGCTCATAAAATTGTGTTTTTTTTTAGAAAACACATGATCCAAAAGCTGGTTTCTAGCATTTGGACCATGCTGAATCCATCCATGAGATCGGATTTGGTCAATATGACCCGCACGCATGATTCCCGGCTCATTCAGATGGCCAGGTCAACATTAGCAAATGTTAACCCATATATATACAGAAATGGGTAGGTGCTTACCAAGCTTGGATAGGGGTTTTCAGTTGTTTTTCATAAATTTGACCCTATAGATGTGTCTAGAAAATCACACTTGGATCATGTTTTTTTTTTAGAAAAAAATAAATTTTTAAGCATTCAATATTTTTCAAAATTGTAGACCATTGATTTTTGAATCTTATAAAAACCTAAAACTTGTTGAAATTAGACGATCCAAAAGTCGATTCCCATCTATATGGTCAGATTTTAGAAAAAAAAAAAACAATCTTTCCAAAGCTCATTTGGCACGCGGTAAACACAAAATAGCGTCAGACACCTGCCCATATATATATATATATATATATATATATATATATATATATATATATATATATATATATATAGAGAGAGAGAGAGAGAGAGAGAGAGAGAGAGAGAGAGAGAGGTGGCACTCAAGACCAACAGGGCAGGGTCTGCTTTTCTGCTTTGTAAACTCAAGAGTTGAGACCAACAAAACATGAAGATATATCTGGACCTGGATAAGTATTTTAAACAACCTAAAAGTATTGATCAGTCTTAATCAGACTCATTAGCCTTGACCAAGCTTGGCTCATTTATATACACCGAGACTGTGCTTGTGTTCATACTCGGCTTACTTAAATAGTTGGATTAGTCCGAGCCGGGCTTAAACA
This sequence comes from Nuphar pumila, assembly GCF_984573655.1. Taxonomy (NCBI): domain Eukaryota; kingdom Viridiplantae; phylum Streptophyta; class Magnoliopsida; order Nymphaeales; family Nymphaeaceae; genus Nuphar; species Nuphar pumila. Next base: position 14,759,974 of record NC_143249.1, on the reverse strand, counting down.
AGCCGACAGCCCCGTTGTGCAGCCTTACTTTCCACTTGATCGTTTCTAGAATTATCCATCATGGTAAATCGGACATCACATTTAAAGGAAATTAAAAAAGAAATCAAAGAAGGAAAAACAATGAAAAATGAATTGCTGAACATAATAAATAGCGGGTTAGTTGGCCACCCAGTGAGACAAGGTTAAAGAAAGGGTGCAATTATTTCTACGCAGTGATGCAACATGTTATAAGAAAACAAAATCACTGGTTGCAAATTGAAGGGCGAAGATACAAGAGCTCCAATAATCTATCTATCTATATTTATTTAAATTATGAAACTGTGAATAAAGTCGACCTGAAAGCAACATAACATAATGAGACAAATTCAATCTCACATTCAATGTCATCATACCACAAGTTAATATGACATTGGAGGACTTAATTAATAATTTAGTTCTACTAATAGGGTTAATATCAACGGGGGCTCTGCTTGTCTGGTAGGAGCAGCTAGTGCAGGTCACCTTGTGTTGGGAGGTTGCAGGTTCAAAACTCAATGGTATAGTTGTATAACTGGTAGGGGTCTGCCTAACCCCAGCTTGCCTTTTAGAAAAAAGGATTAATACTTGGTCAGATTGCCATGAGGTAAAAATGAAGTTCTTTTCCTTTTTTTGAACGTTGTAGATATGATCTGCATGGTTTGGTTAGTGGAAATCAGCTCTTGAATCATCTGATCACAAGATGCAGCTAAGGTCTTGGAAGACTTTAAAATTGTATGTTTTCACCAAAAGGGCTCCGCTTGTCTGGTAGGAGCAGCTAGTGCATGTCACCTTGTTGGGACGTTGCAGGTTCAAAACCCAATGATACAGTTGTATAACTGGTAGGGGTCTGCCTAACCCCAGCTTGCCTTTAAAAAAAAAAATGTATGTTTTCATGAAAAAACATGATTCCTTTTACACATCTGTGAGGTATGATTAAGTGAAAATAACTCAATATAACTCATATGTATGATTTTCAGCTCAATTAAACGGTCAGGTTGTCATAACCAAATATTACCCCTTAAGTATAACCTGGCTCTTTTGTGCAAGGCTTATGAGAGGATCCAGTAGTCTGTCCAAGTACCTTTCAAGCTTCTTGACCATCCAAAACATAACACGTGCTCCTCTACCTGCTAGAACAATTTGCACTAACGATGACCATGTTTGGAAGGAAGCAGATCAGGTCATGCTGAACATGAGCTTTTTGCTCATGCCAGCATCGTGGCCCTCTGTTTGCATTTTGGATGAATGCCACGTAGCATATAACTGTTCTGTTGACTTTTTAACTTTTCAAAATACAAAACGGACGGCCACGATGTTGTCATGAGCAAAAAAGCTCATGTTCACCATGACCTGATCTGCTACCTGTGTTTGGAATACCCAGCTGATTCTTGTATTTTTCTTAAGACCCTGTGATTATAAATCTCAATCACAACACTTTCTCGAGGTTAGTGAACATGAGAAAATTGAAAATTGTGATTGTGCACGCCAGCTGTGATTGTTTTTCCCTTGAATCCGATGCAAGTTGGTCACAACTTACAAGATTGACCTTGTGACCAACAATCACAGCTTATACACCAAGTTTAAACCACATAGACTTCACGGTTCTAGGAAATATATTCTGCACAGAATTGGATCTTCACCTGAGTCTCAGACTTGGACCCACTATTATAGGTCCAATAGACTTAGTAGGTTTGGTTGGTAGGACTCAGGCCACAACATGATGGCCGTCTATTTGGGCATCCAGATCCTGGATTTTAGATAAGATCCAAGCCATATTCATCTTTTTTTGTGTGCAACCTTTAGCAATAAACTGGAAAATCACCAGATAAGGCTTGACGTGACCCATGGCTTAGTCAGATCTAGTAGGGAATTTCCCATTTCTTAATGAGAACTAGACCCACAGTGTGTAGAGGAATGCCACAAAATAGTCCACTTTACTGACTTGTTTTTATTCTTTATCCATCTTCTAATATTTATAACAGGGAAAAACAATGTCTGGTGGCTGTCAATGAGGTGGGTCGGACCAGAGAATCTAGTTCTGGACTTAGAACCCGAATAGTGTGTTTGGGAAGCTAATGTCATCAGGCTGGATTGCTTAGGATAGGCTGACTATATTCAGGTGTATAATTTGAGGGAAAAAAGTGGAGATTTACCTTGCTGGGTCTGACCATAGTCTTGAATTATAAATCTGGATCTACCTGTAATAGATCCACATAAGGGTCCTTGAATAATTACTTCTCTAGTTGGTCTTCTTATGAGCTTACTATAACGACCCGAATCAGGGCCTCTTGAGCCCGAATTCGTGGATGTTAATTCTCAGAAAAAAAATGACCAAATAACCTCGAAAACCATGTCAATTTTTTTTATATAGCAAGGTCTCAATATCATTGCGGAAACATTCATTCATTATTGCATACCGACCATCCAAGTTTACCAAAAGTTTAATACATACTAAAAAGAAATGCATAAATAAAAATGAAATACTCCAGAATACTTCAGGTCACCAACAATTGAGTCTGAGTCCACAAGTCAAGTCCTAATCACAACAGTGCTTCTTGAACCTACATTTGTAATCAAACAGTAAGATTTCATTTACAAATATAAGACACGACCGTTACAACTATAATGAGCTTTAAGCTCCTATTCTTAATTTAGGTTTTCAACTAAGCATAAATGTTGCTTATATATTTTATCCTCTATGTATCATTTTTCTTCTTATTTTTAAGGTAGACATTCTCAATATCGTACTATATACTAATCAATTATTTCAAAAATAACTTTATGGGGTGTAGAAATTCATGCAGACAATTCTAGAGACTACAGTATTGGCCAGACATATAAGCCACTCACAATAACATAGTTCAAACTACCCAAGTAATAAACTTTTCATTGTTGTAGCTTTACTCATCAATTGCAAGCCCAACAGTCCAAAATGACTATCGGTAACTAGCCAAAGAACCCAAAAACTATACCTGCTCCCAAAGTTTATGATTCATTCTACTTCCTATATGTGTATGATAGACAATGTTTTTACCCATAAGGGTGACCTAAGGATACCTCAAGATCTCAAATACGAGCGAGGTACACACCTCTAACAAAGCCTTAAACCGTATCCTTTCTAGTAAAGTTCTTTATCAATTTATGTATTGTTACCATAGGTGCATTATTTTTTCATTTCCTACATTAATTTATTATACAATATTAAATGTATATTCACCTACTAATGTTCAACATGTAATCACAAATACATGCCTTAGTTATGGAAATAACAATTTATCACAGTGACATTTTCAATCAAGCAGGCCACAATACTTACAATAACCTCCCAAGGTATAAGCGTGACATTCTTATAATAAATTATTTTGTTGATAACCATAAAACTCTATATTCTTTTTTCAAAGCCAAGTATTTCTTTTCATAATATATTACATGTATCAAAAACATCATCCTTATTTCTATAATAAGCACAATCGTGATATGAGTTCATGATCAAATACTGAAAATGATCAAATACTGAAATTAACGTGTAATATGCATCACGATCCTTATGCATCATATTGAAGACACTAAAAATATAGATTCCTAAGCATGCAATTATGTTGATATATTCATAACATGAAATAATCAACATACTTATAACACATGAAACCACAAAACAAGATGCATTTATGAACAAACTTGTATTTTATTTATCTAAGAAGTTATTTGCAAATGTTCATTTGCTTTAAATCGCCCAAATCTCAACTTAAAAAACAACCTTAGTCTTTCTACAAACCCTGATCTGAAATAAGCAGAGATTTCAATAATTACTAAAATATCATTGAAGTCTCTGTTTGTGTAAAATTATGAAAATACCTATAAGCCTCTTTGCCAAACTCTGATCTCAACCTCTCAGGGTTTGCCATCTTATCCTATGCCCTTGCCTTCTCTTCCTCACTAAAAGCAGACGAAGGGACAGAGGGCCACTTTGTGTTCCTCGCCATTTTTCTCGTGTGTGTGATAACACCGACAACCCTCTTAGTTGCCAGTTTCTCTTCTTTTTGTTTTATCCATTGATGCCGACAACCATTGCGGTGGCCGGTTACTTCTATCATGAAGAACTGTGCTGGCAACTGGTTGCCCATGTTGTCCTCCATTCTCTTCTCACTAAAACTAGACGAAAAAATAGTTTAGTTTTTTGCCAGGGACCTGCTGCTTGATAGATCACGCTCAACTTTTGCAATCTTCCACTCTCCTCCTCTATCTCTCCCTCTCTTTCTCAGTCCTCTCTCTTTTCTGTACGAATAGAAGAGAGAAGAGGGTTTCTCATGGGTTTATATAACCCGTGAGTGACTGGAGATTACAATCCTCCACTCACCCCTCGTTAACGAGGGCTCTTCCCCTTCCCCCACAATTTCATTCATGGGAGAGAGGAAAACTCTCATCCTTTTATCTGTTCAAGTGAGGGAGCCTCCCCCCCCCCCCACCCCACCCACCCACCCCACCCACCCACCCCCCCACACACACAACCTCTTTTGACCCAATTGGCATGGTGGGCTCGAGTCCCAGGTGGTAGATTTATTGGGTCCATTCATCAGCGAGATCGAACTCAGTTGGACCAAGAACCAACTTGAGCATTCTCAACCTAGATTGAAGTGTGAGCAAGGCCCAAGCTGGTCCCTTTTTCCATTTTTTAGTTATTTAACAGGGTGGAAAGTGTTCCCTTGCAACTTACAGTGTACAGTTGCGCTTAGAGTCTGTTTTGCTTTTGTTGAGTCTGATGTAAGCTGCCCGGTTCAGGTGAATCAATACCCCGAAGGGGCAGCCCGTATACTTGAACTGTAATAGCCTGCGGGCAAAATTGTGAATGAATTAAATGCGTTGAGCTTTCTTTTGTTCACCCTCGTTGTGATTGCTTCTTGTTATTGCAATTTCTCTCCCTCCATTCTCTCTTGCTCTCTTGCACTCTGATTACAAGTTTTCGCGACCGGCAAGCGAGCTAACGAGTAGGCTTGCGGCGGTAAGGAAGGACCGTCGCGCCGCGCTGGCCCATTGAAGGAAATAGGCCCGTGACAAGTGGTACCAGAGCCCGTTCTCGTGCTGGGGAAGGGACTCCGGAGTCGGTGTCGACAGACACGCCGACAGGCTGCGATTTGTGAGCAAGACATCGTGGCGCCTTATCAACACTTGCGCAACACCAAGGGCAAGGCAGTTGCCGGAGCTGAGGAGATGGGTTCACCTCGGGGCCAAGAAGAGTTGGCTGCAACTGTTAACAAGCTGGTGAAAGATGTGACTTCGCATGATGAAGCGATTTCACGCGCATGTGAATCATTCAATGGATTGAATGATGTGGTGGCGAGCCTACAAGAGCAGGTGAACTTACTAATGGGGCAGGTCACTTCGTTGACGACTACAGTGACCGATCTTGAGTTGAGGAACCGTACATTGCAGCGGACGGTGACCCTGAATGGCGGAAATGGTGAGAGACCATCAAGGATTGATGTACCTAGACCCGCAAAATTCAATGGTTCTCGCGATAGCAAGGCCATTGAGAACTTCTTGTTCCAAGTAGAAGACTACTTGGATATCCAGAATGTGACTCTCGAAGATCTGAGGATCAAGGCTGCAGCGGCCTTACTTGATGGTGATGCTATCGCTTGGTGGAGGCGGAAACGCAATGACATGGAGAGGGGTCAATGTGTGATAGACACCTTTGACGACTTCAAAGTAGAGTTGCGCAACTACTTCATGCCAAGAAATGCGCAGAGACAGGCTTACCAGATGGTTCGTGAGCTCAAACATACTGGTTCGTTGCAAGACTATGTCAGAACGTTCCAGAAGCTTATGCTGGAGATACCTAACATGCCAGAAGACGACATGCTCAACTGGTTCATTGTGGGACTTCAACCATGGGCACAGTCTGAAGTGGAAAGAAGTAACCCCCGTATTTTGGAAGATGCATATGTGGCGGCTGAGCGCTTAGTTGACACTCAGCGCAAGCCTTTCACCCCATCAACCAAAGTTGGGAAGAAGCCTGACCACGGAGGCAAGAAGGATGAGCAGCGCAACGATAAAGGTGAGGCGTCGACACGCCATCAATCCGAAAAGAAACAGAACTACACAAAGCATAACAATAGCAACAAGGGTGCAGTTGTGACATGTTGGTTCTGTGGTGATAGACATATCGTCCGGCAATGCCCAAAGCGCCTTGTAAAGGACGACGGGCAAGCCAATGCAGCGATACTGAAGGCAGTGACACTTAGACCATGCAACCGAGGATGGGCGCCATGCGATCGATTAACGCAGCTAGAAGTTGCGCAGCTAAGAACATGCAGGTCAGTAAGGAACTTATGTACGTATAAGTCATTATGAATGGAAAGTCTACTTCGGCAATGGTAGACTCCGGGGCCACACACAACTTTGTCTCGCGGGAAGAGGCAGAGCGGTTGGGCTTGAAAACTGGGCCAAAACAGAGGACTATCAAAACAGTAAACTCTGAGGCCAAGCCCATCCTTGGTGAAGCAAGAGATGTGGCTACTCAAGTGGGGAGTTGGGTCGGCAAAGCCAACTTCTCTGTGGTGCCCCTAGACGATTTCAAGGTGATTCTGGGTATGGAGTTTCTGCGAAGCCACAATGTGATGATGCTGCCAAAGTTTAACACGTTGACGATCATGGGATCAGACCTGTCCTACACAGTGCAGTGCCTTACGCAGAAAGGCAAGTCTTCAGTGTTATCAGCAATGCAACTGAAGAAGGGTGTCAAGCATGGGGAGCAGACATTCTTAGTTGCAGTGCGTGCAGATGAAGGGAAGGTAGAAGCAGCAGTGCCGCCGACCCTAGACCCTCTATTGGAGGAGTTTCGGGGGGTGATGCCTCCGGAATTGCCAAAGCGTCTTCCGCCAAGACGCGAGGTCGACCACAAGATTGAGTTGACCCCGGGAGCAAAGCCTCCCGCAATGGTTCCATACCGTATGGGGCCAACAGAGTTGAAGGAGCTGCGCAGGCAGCTAGACGAGATGTTGGACGCAGGCATTGTTCGTCCATCAAAAGCCCCATTTGGTGCCCCGGTCCTTTTTCAGATGAAACATGATGGCTCTAAACGGTTATGTGTGGATTACCGGGCCTTGAACAAGGTCACAGTGAAGAACAAGTACCCATTGCCATTGATAGCAGACTTGTTCGATCAGCTAGGCAGTGCCCGTATCTTTTCCAAGCTAGATCTGCGATCGGGTTACTGGCAGGTGAGGATTGCCGAAGGTGATGAGCCGAAAACAACTTGCGTCACTCGCTATGGTGCTTACGAATTTCTAGTAATGCCATTCGGGTTGACAAATGCTCCAGCCATTTTCACGACTTTGATGAACCAGATATTCTATCCTTACTTAGACAAGTTTATGGTAGTCTACCTGGATGATATCGTGATCTACAGCAGCAACATGGAGGAACATGTCGGGCACTTGCGAACAGTGTTTCAGGTGCTGAAGGATAATGACCTCTGTGTCAAACGAGAGAAGTGTCTCTTCGGGCAGGAGGAGATCAGCTTCCTTGGCCACGTTGTGGGGCGTGGTGTGCTGCATATGGATGGGCAGAAGATAAGGGCCATCCAGGAATGTGTTTCGCCAAGCAAAGTGCCAGAATTGCGGTCATTCCTTGGTTTGGCAAACTATTATCGGCGTTTCATCGAAAGTTATTCTCTCATTGTTGCGCCCCTCACGGATTTGTTAAAGAAGAATCGGGTATGGCTCTGGACAGGAGCGTGCCAAGATGCCTTTGATGGCTTGAAGAAAGCCTTAATGAGGGAGCCGGTGCTGCGACTGCCTGATCATTCGAGACCCTTCGAAGTCCACACTGATGCCTCAGACTTTGCCATTGGCGGAGTTATTATGCAAGATGGTCATCCGATCGCATATGAGAGTCGCAAGCTGAAGGATGCAGAGAGGTGTTACACAGTGCACGAACGTGAGATGACCGCCATTGCGTATTGCCTCAGGACCTGGCGGCACTACCTTTTGGGTGCCGAGTTCGTCGTCAAGACGGACAATGTGGCCACGAGCTATTTTCAGACACAAAAGAAGTTGACGCCTAAACAAGCTCGATGGCAGATGTTTTTGGCTGAGTTCGACTTTGCCTTGGAGTACAAGGTTGGAAAGACCAATGTTGTGGCGGATGCCCTGAGCCGTAGGGCTGAACTGGCAGCTGCGCATGCGGAGTCTTCTGAAGTGCATTTGGAGGGTGCACTGCTGAGCCGCATCCGCGAGGGTACGCAGCAGGATCCGATCGCACAACACCTTGTTTCTCTGGCGCAGGCAGGGAAGACTCGGCGATTTTGGCTACAAGATGGCCTCCTCATAACAAAAGGGGGACTCATCTTTGTACCACGGTGGGGAAGCCTTCGCCGAGAGCTACTCAAGGAGTGCCATGATACACTATGGGCCAGCCATTCTGGTCAGGAGCGGACCTTAGCACTCCTTGAGCGCGGCTACTATTGGCCGCAGATGAGAGACGACGTTGAGGGGTATGTGCGGACATGCCTCATCTGCCAGCAGGATAAGGGGACAAATCAGAAGGCTGCCGGTCTCCTTGAGCCTCTACCAATTCCAGAACGTCCTTGGGATAGCATCTTCATGGACTTTATTGTTAGTCTACCAAAGGTAGAGGGCCTCAGTTCTATTCTGGTTGTGGTGGATCGTTTCTCAAAGTATGCCACCTTCATCCCAGCTTCTAAGGAGTGCCCTGCAGAGAAGATTGCTGAGTTGTTCGTAAAGCATGTGGTGAAGCACTGAGGCATACCAAAGAGCATTGTGAGTGATCGTGATGCTCGCTTCACGGGCAAGTTCTGGAGTGAAGTATTTCGGCTACTTGGCTCTGAGTTGCTGTTTTCAACTAGCTTCCATCCGCAGACAGATGGGCAGACAGAGTGTATCAACGGGATCCTGGAGCAGTACCTTAGGCACTTTGTTAGTGCCAATCAGAAAAATTGGGTGAAGCTCCTTGATGTGGCACAATTTTGTTATAATCTGCAGAAGAGCGAGTCTTCAGGCCACAGTCCGTTCGAGATAGCCACGGGGCAGCAGCCACTGACCCCGCACACTCTTGCCACACAGGAAAAGGGAAGGCCATCATTCGCCTATCAGTTTGTTCGCGACTGGCACGAACAAAATGAGTTAGCGAAGACATTCTTACACAAAGCGGCAAAGAAAATGAAGAAGTGGGCGGACAAACACCGTCGGCCCGCAGGGTTCCAAGTTGGGGACCAAGTGTTGGTGAAGTTATATCCTGGTCGCACAAGCATCTTCCGCGGGCGGCACCGCGGACTACTAAGAAAGTATGAGGGACCCTTCACCATCACAAAGAAGGTGGGCAAGCTGGCATACAAGCTGGAGTTGCCCCCAGACTTCAAGGTGCACCCGGTGTTCCACGTGTGCAACCTCAAGCAGTTCCATCCAGATGATGGAGACCCGGAACGCAATGTGCCGCAACGCGCTCCCATCATGCAGAGGGCCTCGACAACACAACGGGCCGAGAAGCACCTCAGTCAGATCCTTCGCCACAAGGTCAACTACTTGGGGCAAGCGAAGAAATACTTGGTGCAGTGGGAGGAAACAGCGGAACCAACGTGGGAGCCTGCATTTCGAATTAATAGCCGCTACCCGGCTGAAGTCAGGGCTTACCACGAAACAGATGGCCCCGAGGACGGCGCATGATTTGAAGGGGGGAGCATGTTCCCTTGCGACTTACAGTGTACAGTTGCGCTTAGAGTCTGTTTTGCTTTTGTTGAGTCTGATGTAAGCTGCCCGGTTCAGGTGAATCAATACCCCGAAGGGGCAGCCCGTATACTTGAACTGTAATAGCCTGCGGGCAAAATTGTGAATGAATTAAATGCGTTGAGCTTTCTTTTGTTCACCCTCGTTGTGATTGCTCCTTGTGATTGCAATGTCTCTCCCTCCATTCTCTCTTGCTCTCTTGCACTCTGATTACAAGCTTCCGCGACCGGCAAGCGAGCTAACGAGTAGGCTTGCGGCGGTAAGGAAGGACCGTCGCGCCGCGCTGGCCCATTGAAGGAAATAGGCCCGTGACAGAAAGAAACCCCTTGTTTACATGTATAAACAGGAGAACTGCTCATGTGGGTATGGATTTTTCTGCATCCAACTTAGGCAAGCCCTCAACTGGGACTAAGTTCTCAACCTAAATGTGCAGTCAGATGTGGATCCAGGAGCGGATCTGGCTAAAGAATGAGAACCCGAACATGCTTCCCTTGTACTAAATGGCTACAAATTCCCTGCCTGGAATTCCAGTGCTTCGATGGATCCAATTCACGGGATCTTATCGCTCCACTTTCAGACAATGTGGACGAGAACTTCCCATATTTTCCCTTTTTCCGGAAAATCAAACGGATGGTTAGATTTCGGTGAAAATTTCGCCCAATTCCTGGATTTGCATGATACAAACTACAAAGGCACCAAGGAATCAATTTTGTCCCCATAATCCAAACACAGCTCCGCGTAAACATGATATTGGGTAATGAACCCGGATCTAGATTCTTTCGGATCCAGATGGGTCCCACACAGGTGCAGGCTTGTGCGTTTTATGGGTAGTTGCTGGGATGGTTCGGAAGTGGGCCCCACTATAATGCCATGTGAATGATTGGGGTGGGTCATGTCGAGCAAGAAAAGTTCATGGTTGGGCCCCACCGAGAACAATCAGTGCTCCCTTGAGCACGCAATCACTATGAGCAAACAAAGGGGCGGTAAGAAAAAAGCAAAAAGTCTCTCAAGCCCCGAACAATTTTTAAATTGTCCAACATGCCCCAAAGGTTGTGGACCGGTACTAGTTGTTCATCTTGGTACTGTTGGCACATGCCTAATCAAGGTTTTCTTTGTACTAATCCAGTTTTTTTATAGCAACGAACCATTTTTGCACAATTACTTTTTTGTCTTTATGTCGTCGCTCGGCACACCAAGACAAGGATGGGTACAATTGGTGATTGAAGCATGAACATGATAGAGTTTTTTTAGCACAATTAGTTTTCATTTTCTTGGGTAAATTTGCAACTGTCAAAATGTCAAGTTGGCAGATTAACAACTTAACATTCATATTCATTCGTTTCATTTTGAGAAGCAGCTTCCAACCAATTTCATGCTAAATTTGAAGGTTTGTCACTTAATCTACCAAGTCAAATTGATTCAATGTACCTTGTTTGTGGTCCGCTTATTAGCGATTTATTTTTTTGTGATAGAATAAGTTGGGGTATGGTATTCACGGTGCCTCGGTTGAGATAGCGCCAGTCTAACCAGTCTAGCTATCTTATTCTACTACCAACTTTGTAGTAATCTTAACTCAATTATTTTTCTTTGATCGAAATTTGTTTCTCACTGTTCACCTGTAACTGTTAACCCTTGATTCAAGCGTCTGTTATATCGTAGCTAAGGTGCGGCACATTAACGGTGCGTTTGATTGTTCGGGATCTCTGAGATCTGGCCGACTTCCTTAGAAAACAATGTATTTGAGTAGTTTTAAAGATCATATATCCTCAAATTTGAGATCCCTCGTTTGCTTGAGTATTGGATCTGCAGCAGGTTCCACATCTGATCCGACTTTTTGATTGAGATTCACTGATCTCTTGGTCGTGTTCAGGTGCACCCTAAATGAAAAGGCATTTGGGCATTGACGAGGGCATTTTAGACCTTCTACTGCAAAAGTACGGAAGGCGGTATTTGTAAGAGAAGGCGGGGGACACGCTGTGCGGACCGCTGCATGATTGTGCGGGGAGAGGAGATTCGGCTGCGACACAGGATGCCGGATGACGACACGTGGCTGTACTGGTGTAGCACCATGAAGGCCGAAGAATCTATCCCACGTGGCACTCAGTAAAGCCGTTGATTTTGTATAAGAAACTCCGATAATTGGCCATTTTTTTTTAAACTTGTCAGATTCTTTTTAATTTATTTATTTTTTGATTCTATTGGATAGCGCACACGTGCGTCTGACTCGGCCACGTGCGGGAGGCCATTGACATGATGCTAGACAAAGGTGACCTTCCGTTGACGGGAAAGCTTATGTTGAACCCAACCCGGACATGGGTGGATCTTTTACAGTGTTCATGGATCGGGGCCACCCTAAAAGACCCGACGCTGCGTTAGGGATATTTGATTCCTCCACCTGGCCGATCTATGCAGTGGTTGGACATCCATCTGGGTTTAGTATTTCCAACCCGATCAGGACAGGGGTGCATCTGATGGACCTTAAGATATCTCACTGACCTGATCTGCACTCCGAAACAGTGGGCATGTAGTTTGACCTATTTGGATCCAAGGTTGAACCTAGCCCTAACACGATTTGTGGAAATTCGATAAAAATTTGACACTAATGGATCAACATCAGAACCAAGCTGGGTCGGAGGATCCAGTTTCTGCTCAACCGCCTTACGACCCGGAATCCTCTGACCGAAGCAAATCTAAATTTTAGAAAGTCAAAGGTCCACAACTCCAATCTCTCCTCCCCAAGTCACTAGGGCCGACCCGTCTAAGAATCGTGCTAACTTGATCCTGGGCCGACTAAGATAACCCGCTTACCTTCTTTGCCCTTCATTACCATGGGAAAGACCAGTTCAGCAGGTCGCATCTCTTAAGCAATTAGCATAACTGGATTTGGATTTGATACATAAATGGTTCACGATGTAAATTTATACGTAAAACCCAATTAGGATCCGCCCTTTCAGATAATCTGGTCCGGAAAAGTGTTATCTGTTGATATCCGAACCAAACCCGATTCGCTAACAAAGCTGATTAATACAAGGGATATTTTAGACATTTCAATTGATGGACTGAACCATCTCCCGTCTCCGTTTGACCGGCAGTGGAGGCACAACGTTAGGGCCCCACAACAGTGACGTTCACGCCGCTCTTCCCAATCATCGGTGGCCACGTCACATCATCCCGTATGGTAGGGGCCCCTGATGATCGGACGGTAGGAAGCCTGTCGAGATGGGATCCGACGGAGGAATGCCCGGGTTTCTAGAGGCTTCGATTGGGAGAGAGAGGGAGAGAGAGAGAGAGGTGAGGGCAACCCGGTCAGTTAACCGCGGTTAATTCTTAACCACAGATGATGTCCCCATCACGCCCATCGCTTTCCTTCCGTCGCGTTAAGTTGTTGAGGAGAGAGAGAGAGAGAGAGAGAGAAGGCGAGGGTCTCCTTTTTCTCCTCTCCTCCTTCCCCTTCCCCCTTTGGGCTTGTTTGCAGACGGAAGGGTTCTCCCTTCTTTCTGTTTTCTTTCTTCCCCTCTTCAGAGAGAGAGAGAGAGAGAGAGTGAGATTGACGGTCGATCGGTCTGGAATTGGATTTTCGATTTCCGGCCATCGATCTCAGGCCTCCGGCGAGATCGACGGCGGAAGCGATGCAGAGTTAGCGAGCGGAGATTTGCTTAGGTTCCGAACTTAGAATTGGTGGAGATTTTTTGGAGGAGTGCGTAAGAGATTTCTGTGACCTTGATTTTTGTTGTTTGAGAATGAGATTTTGTAGATCGGAGGTGTTATTCTTTCGTTCTGCTGACGGGATTGCTTTCTTTTTTCTCTTGGACTGTTTCGTGATGGCCGATACATGTGTATTTATGTAGTTCGCTTCTGCGAGATGAAGATCTCGAGAGATCTCTGTGTGTTTTTTTTTTTAATTTGGATCTCTTGATGCTTATTTTCCGGCCCGAGCGGGTGAGCATTTTTATATTTTTGTGAAAATTTCTGGAATTTCTTGTCGATACCGGTAGGAAATGGGGGAAAATGTGCGAGTTCGATCCTGTAATAGTTTAAAGTGGATCTGATGGGTTTTTTGCTTTTATGTTTTCCCTTTTCAAATAGTTGTGGAAATTGAGTAGGTTTTGAGGAGTGGATTTATCAGTCCTGTATTTTCAGCGGTGTGGAGAGTTAGGGTATTGGTTACATTTGTTTGATTTTACTGGGTCCAGTTACTCCGACTTAGGGTCCAGCAACAAAATTTCTGTCTGCTTCTACTTATTTTCTCACCATAATTTGATTAGTTTCCTTGAGTTTTGAATTGAAATAGTGTATAATTTTGCAAATAATAGTGGACATGCGTTTAAATTCAGAGGAAGATGCGTAGCTCTCTGTCCTTTTGTAATTCTGTTGTTTAGTGTTAGTGTTTCTGTAGGCTTCAGACGGATTATTTTCCTTGGAGTCTAAACAGCAGAAGTTTTCCGTCAGTCATAAGGTACCACATACATGGTCAAAAGAGCAGAGTGATTTTTTTATTTTCTCTGCCTTTGTAATGGTGGATTCTTATATTTGGATGCACTTGTAATTCTTTGGAAGCAGCAGTAGTTCTTTATGTTCTTAAAGGTGGAGGCAAGCACAACGTTCTTCAAGCCAATAAAATGGCTTTTTCTCTGATCTAGCATATAATGGTAGAGTTCTACTTTGATCGGACTTGTTAGTTTGAGTTCGTTAAACAAGTATGTATTGCCTGAATCATTAGAGGGAAAGGAGATCACTGAGTTTTTGGAAATGAAGACACGCTTTTTTCTGTTTGTCACTTGTTCTTGAGTTGACACAAAAATCTTATAAATCTTATGGGACTTTGCTTAGCCGAACTGGAATTTCTGATATTATTATTTAGAGTTCTGTGGATTTAAAGGAATTTGGTAAATCTTCTACTGCTCTGTTATTCCTTTTCTGGGTCCTATATGGATTTGGTAGATTTTCTTCATTTATCTTGGAATTTATGTAAAAATTCTTTTGAAGTTACTGCAAAACGCTGAAATCTACACGGGATCATAGAAAGGGATTCAGACTTATATGTCTCTCTTGTCATTCATTGAAATTTGAACATCATAATACTATTGGAGTTCTTCATATTCACTAAGTCTTCCTCTGGTAACTGCGCTGGTAGGATAGCCAGTTCAGTTCAGAAGTGGTTTGACTGTTCTGTGAAGTTAATTTTTGACTTGTGCTTTGACGAGACACTCTTGTGTATAAGATCTTGGAGCCAGATTGGGGTGAAATATATTTGCTTAATGGTTTCATTGGATTTTTCCTTGGCGCATGGTTGATCTTGTTAGGTCTATGGGTCTAGGAGGGTTCTTAATACATGGCTTTTGTGGAAATGTCTTTTTTTCACAAGAAAGGCAAGATTATAGTTTGAATAGAAAATCTACTTTTATCATTATAGTTTTTGCCTATTTAAGATGGAAGGTCCTAAGCTCCCAACGATGTTATCTTTTTGTAGTCAAATATACACATCGTACCATATACCTCTGTCCTCTTGCAATCATACACCTATGTATGTACATCTTAAATTTCCATTGGTTAGGCTTCACATGTGATTTCATTTAATGGAATTATGTTTATCTACATAGAAATTTGTGGAAGCTTTGTTAATATATCTCTGGAATTTGTTTGTTCCTTTTCTTTTTCTGATCTTAGTTCCTGGGTTCTTGCATATGATTAAAGCTGTCGAAGGTCTGTTGATGTTGCTTTTATTTGAGTATTTTTATACTGTCTAGGGTAGGATGGCACTGTTGTTTGAGTTGCTTTAGAGTTTCTAGGATGTTTTCAGAAATACAAGTTCTGTTGGATGTTTTTCCTTCTGCCTCAAATACAAACTGCATGTGTTATGGTTTTGAATGAAGTTCACTGGAGATTTACTGATTTATATTTAGTCTAGGTGTTATTTGAATTTGTATCTTGGGTACTTCAATGTACTTCAAATTTCCCATTCTACTCATTTTGATGCTGGCACACTTTCTAGATAATAATTGAGGTGTTATTCCAACTTGCCATAACAGAAAATTAACTCTATTGATAACAATGTCCTTGCAACTGAAATAAACAATAGATGGAGAGTTTCTTTGTCCATTTTCTTTGAAATTTCAAGCATGCACTTAAGTTTTAGCCTTTCCCCAAAAATGCACCTAAGCTTTGCAAATTCTTGAACTACAACCAAGCTTTCCCTTTGTTAACCACAATCAGATTTTGGCATGGGCTTGTCAAGCTAGTCATTAGCATCCATTCAAATGTCTTGTTTACTTCTACCAATTTCTCAACCTGTCTCTCATCCAATCATCCAAAAATTGAAAACACGGATAAGGACATAAATCTTTTTATTATTCTGTTTATGTATCTAGTACAAACATAAAATTCTTTGTAGAGTAGAAGATTTTGCTTGCTATGTGTTTGCTAACTTGTAAACATCCCACCAAATCTCCCAGACAAGCATAGGTTTACTTTCAACTTCTTTCAACTTCTTAAAACTTATAACAGTTCCCATCTATAGTTTTAAAAGAGGATGATTCAGACCCAATAACCATACATGAATTTTGGAACCTAAAGAGATGAGATGCAGACTCAGGCTTTCAACAACTGCCCCAAAGTCCTTACAAGTATCTCATTGAACCAAGTATGTGTATTAGACAAAAAAATTATCAAGATCTGATCCTGTTTTGATTCAAAAGAATGAGAAAGACATTTTGAAGCTAATTAAAAGATCCAAAAAAAAGCCACAAAAGAGGTGAAGCAAAGTAGATCCGAAAGCAATAAGAGAAGAAGCAAGAAAACAAGGACATCTAAGCTTGAGTAGGTATCGTTGTTTCATATAATGTCATATGGTATGATGCTTTATGACTTTTATGAGACTCCACAATCAATACACACACATATGTAAAGTAAGCAACTTCATGGTCTTGTAGTGAGTGCAAAGCAAATTAGCAGGTTTGTCCTTTTCTATGAATTCTAGTTTTCAAATGTTTGTTATTTGTGGATTTCTTAAACTCCTCTGTTGATTTGGTTGCAGAAATATGTGGAAGAAAACTAGTGGTTAAATCATGTGTACAACGAATAAGAAATTTGTTAAATTAACTTCTTATCAAAGTTAATTTTAACCGAACACATTTGTTCAGGTCTGTAACTTTAGTAGCGTAATCAAATTCTGATCACTGACGAAGACCATTTCTCTTTTCCTCCTTGAATTCATTTAGAATTTGTTTTATTCAGTAACCAATAATTGCTGATGTATTTGGTTATTATTTTGGTCATATAAGGCTATCTCTTTTGTTAACTTGCTGTCATTATTTTCCTTAGATTACATGTAGTTTTGTGCCTGTATGGTTCATCATTTATGGTTCTTTAGGTTTCCTAATTATAACAGTTCAGAAGAATTGGCTATTCTTCTCTATATTTTGTTCCCGTCTTTCTTTCTCAGTTTTCTAACATGCACAAAAACATCTTACAGGTTTTACAGCCACTCCAGCTGATGGTGAGGGTAGAAAAGGAACTTTTATGTGACATGGTGAATGAAATGGCTTCTGCAATGTAGAAAATTCTTCAATTCTATTTGGATATCTAATCTGATATCGCAGTGGTTTGAGCCTGTGGATAGCAAGTGCAATTTTCCATAACTGCTTCATGATCATTACTGCAACTATCCATCTTTCCCTCTTTGAAGCAGGGTCGACATTGGAGTTCGGCACCTGCTCGGGAGAAAAGGTTTTCATCACCTGCCTTCTTGACCTAGGCAATCTTCTGTCTTCTGTCCATGTCTCCTAATTTGGATAGCCCTGTCCAGACTCAAATGACTGTTGCGGTCTTCAATGGTGCTCTCAGCAGTGAATACCATGCTAATCAGAGAATGGCAGGGAAGCCTGTTAGAAGAAGGCGTGTATTTGTTCAGACAGACACTGGGTGTGTTTTGGGGATTGAATTGGATAGGGGAGACAATGTCCACACTGTGAAGAGAAAGATGCAGCTAGCTCTCCATGTGCCAACAGAAGAGAGCTGTCTCACTTTTGGGGATCTTGTGCTGAAGAATGACCTTAGTGCTGTAAGAAATGATGCTGCCCTGCGCCTGACAAAGAATGTCATGCACAGGAGCTCTTCTACTCCCTGTTTGTCACCTACCAGCAAGGATCTGCAACACAGAGACCATAGTGGTCCAATTGAGGTATTATGCTGCTCTGATAAATGTTCCAGAACAAAGCAACTGGTTAAGGATGTTGTCAAGGCAATCAAAAGTGGTGTAGATCCAATTCCTGTCCACAGTGGCCTCGGTGGTGCTTACTATTTCAGAAACATTAATGGAGAAAGTGTTGCTATTGTGAAACCAACTGATGAAGAACCCTTTGCTCCTAATAACCCAAAAGGTTTTGTGGGTAAAGCTCTTGGTCAGCCAGGTTTGAAGAGGTCTGTGAGAGTGGGTGAGACTGGGATCAGAGAAGTTGCAGCTTATCTTCTTGACTATGATAACTTTGCAAATGTACCACCTACTGTTCTTGTGAAGATCACTCATTCAGTTTTTTGCATCAATGAAGGTGTTAACAGTAACAGAACCCGAAACAGGAATCAAGTTAGCAAGATTGCTTCTTTGCAGCAGTTTATGCCCCATGATTTTGATGCAGGTGACCATGGGACATCGAGTTTCCCAGTTTCTGCTGTGCATAGGATTGGAATACTGGATATTCGAATTTTAAACACAGATAGACATTCAGGCAATCTACTGGTTAGGAAGCTTGATAGGGTTGGAAGGTTTGGTCAGGTAGAACTGATCCCAATTGACCATGGGATGTGTCTCCCTGAAGATTTGGAGGATCCATACTTTGAATGGCTGCACTGGCCTCAAACCTCAATTCCCTTCTCAGATGATGAGCTTGATTACATTGCAAAGCTTGATCCATTCAAGGATGCAGAGCTGCTCAAAGCTGAATTGCCAATGTTTCGGGAGGCATGCTTACATGTACTGATTCTGTGTACCATTTTTCTCAAGGAAGCAGCAGGCTTTGGGCTCTGCCTTGCAGAGATAGGAGGAATGATGAGCCGTGAGTTTCATGGGTTGGAAGAGGAGCCTAGCGAGCTGGAGGTTGTCTGTATTGAAGCAATGAGGCTTGTGGCAGAGGAAGAATCATTCTCTGATGACCTGGAAGAAGGTGAGGAGCTTGGCTCGGATCAATTTCAGTTCCATATTGACTGTGAGGAAGAGTTCAATCAGCCAAAACATTCTCAGGTTGATTATCAGAGCAAATCATATATTCATTCTAGTTTCATTCCTAACCTGAACTTTGGGTTCAAACATTTTCCTGCTTCAAGTTTTCTTTCTCCAAAGGGTGGAAATAGTAAAAGCCCTTTGTCCAAATTAGATGAGAGACTGGAAATGGAAGAAATGGAGGATAGTCGGGAGGAAGCAGTAGTGGTTTCTGCACAGAAAGAATCAATCCGTAAACTTTCAAAATCCTTCAAAAGCATGGACATCACTGATAAGTATCAACGCCATGGGGGCATTTGGGGAGATGGGTCTGTTGCTGGTGGGAACAGACGGAGTGCCGAGGAACAGGTCCAAGTTGGGGCAAGCTTTGTGAAACTATCCGACATGAGTTCGCGCGAATGGGGGGCATTCCTGCACAAGTTCCGGGAGCTGTTGCAGGGTGCTTTTGAGGCGAGGAAAGGCAGGAACATAAACCAGAGGCAGAGGCTGGGCACGTCCTGCCAATTTTGAGAGTTAGAAGATGATGGTGTTGTTTGTGTATAAAGAAGCAAGTAATGGTTGAAGGCCGATTGCAGGTCTGGCTTGCTAGCTATCTGTTTTCTAGTTTTAGTTCAGAATGGAGTGTCGTTAGGGTGTTTGTAGAAGCAAATGTGGGTGCTGCTGGTGTCCATGGTGTAAATATTTTCTTTCACTTCATGGAGGAGGATGCATCAGTGTCAGCTAAGTAGGTTTGAATAGGGCTTTCCTTTTCTTTTCCTTTTCTTTTTTTTTTCCTTTCCTATGGCTGCCAGCTACGAGAAGAAAAAATCTTATGAATAAACTAGAAAAAAAAGAAAAATTTGTATAGTGTCAGAAAATGTGCAGAGTCCTGAGCCTTAGGACATGGACTTTTTAGAATTTGTATGGATTTGGGTTGCAATACTTGTTTGTTTATTGCGAGCCAAATTATGTCATATGCTCTAGATTAATTACAGCTTTTAACTAATGTTGTTGACTCTGGCTCATTGATCTACTCTGGTTTGTGTGCTTAATCCTCTCCCAAATTTTTTTGATCTTCAAATTGTCTTGCGCGAGGTAGCATTGTTGCCTTTAGTATGCTGTAAATTGTTTACTTGTGAGTAGGGGTGGCAATCGTGGCGGGTTGGCGGGTCAGAACACCTCAACACGAACCCGACCCGTTTATTAAACGGGTCAGATGTGGCAAACATGAACACGACCCATTTATTAAACGGGTAACCCGACTCGACAAGATTAACCCGTTTAATAAACGGGTCGGATCGACCCTACACGATTATATCTCTCCGTTAAAAGATGTTGCAAGTAAGAAATAAGAAGGAGGAGGGGGGATTATTTTAAGTAAGAAGAAATTAAAAAGAGTTATACTTTTAACTTGAGTTGATGTTAAAAAAAATTAACGTTTTTTCAGATGAGAACATTTAATGTTATTGCTCTCAAGTCTTGTCACTTCTGCCATTAACTTTTCACTTCTCTCTCTTAATGATATTGCTTTCAAGTCTTGTCACATCTGCAGAGCAGGTTTTAAATATTTAAATATGTCGTGTATATTTAAAATCGGTCGACACGATTATAAGTTTGGATTACAAACAGGTTGCGAATTTAATCATCCCAAAAAACCATTTTAAATATAAACGGGTTGTGGGTTGACGGGACCCGCTCGCCTAACCCGTTTATTAAACGGGTCAAACGAGTTGACGAGTTGGCATACCCCTAACACGAAGGCGGGTCGACCCGTTTACGGCACAAACCTGTTTAAGCCAAACCCGAACCCGACTAAGAAGCGGGTTGGCGAGTCGTGTCAGATTTTGCCACCCCTATTTGTGAGATTGGTTCCTACTCTTATTATTCTATTATTTAACAGTTGGAATGCCTGTTTTAGGGCAATCCATTGCTCTATACAAGGCCTACTCTGTTTCCAATTATTTACTGTTATGTTATCCCAATGGATGTTATGCCCCATTGCATCGGATTTTGGAAAATGACTAGTGGCAAGTGTTGCTTGGGATGTATATCCATGTATTTGCTGCTGAATTTGGATCTGGAGGGTTAGATTACCCAAAAAACAAATACAAAAATCCCTTTTGATTATACCTATAGCCGGTCGTGATATGTGCGTATGGAGAGAGAGAGAGAGAGAGAGAGAGAAAGAGAGAGAGAGAGAGAGAGAGAGAGAGAGAGAGAGAGAGAGAGAGACGAAAGAAGATCAACATTATCACTCATGAAGATCAACAAAATGTTGAACCCATGAACCGAACAAAATAGAAAACAAAACTAAAAATATAGAAAAACAAAAGCTAAAGAAAAAGAAACTATAGACAGCTAGCAACAAACAAGAAGGAGAGGTCTCTAAGATGCATACATAGAATCACATATACATCAACCAAGATTTTATGGACAAGATTATTAAGGATGACCGGAATTTGACGAAAAGTAGCATCATTGCGTGCCATCCAAACAAACCACCAAGTAGTAAGCAACCATGTCTTCCAGATCAGTCTCCACCGCTTGCATCGTCTAATTTCAATAGGGCTCGGGAGCAGATCAAGTGCAAAAGACTCCTCTTTGACAATTACGTTCGGAGATCTCCACATCCTGTTAAATAGGGCCACAAAGATTGGGTAGGATCAGAATAAATGAAAAGTAGTTTCTTCAATAGTTTGACACAACACACACCAGCTTAGAAACTGAAAGCCTAACTTCTTTAAATAACTGAGTCTGAACCCTATCATGCAAAATTAACCAAGCCAAGACCCGAGATCTTGAGGAAGGGACCTTACCACATAACGCACACTCAGGGAACCAATCTGCCCCTAGGGGTAGCAACGATCTATATACACTTTATGGGTGTGGAATGCACCATTTGGTGTAATCGCCCATTGCAAGAGATTTTGGTCACTGCTTCACGGAGTCGTCACCTTTGAAAATTTGTTTTGATCAACTTAGATACGTGCAGCATGTTCCAAATGTTAGGGAATGATTCTTCACCCATGTTTTATTTTCTTTTGACAACATAATTTTGAGTACATTAAATATCACATTGGCTGTTGATTTTTGAAGCCTTGTTAAAGTTCTTCAGATGTCATAGTCAAACAACCCAAGGGCTGATTTTCATTAAACAAAACCTGTAGATCGCATCTTTAAGGACAGTTTCACCAAAACCAGTAGTAGAAAAAAATGATGTTTGTATTTCTTGACTATACAGATGTGATCTTGTGCATGATGTTACAGGGATCAGCTCTTGGAGCACTTAATCCCAACATGTGTAGGTTTTTATGAGCTTTGAACAATCGAGAACCCAAAATCTTTGTAAGCATGGAGGTTCCAAGTATCATTTTTTTCATCCAAAAGGCATGATTCGGGTGATGATTCCTAATAATGGTTCATGCCAAACACATCAATGGGGGTTAGAATTGCTTAATTTCCATTGTTCCTGCTTTCGGTCATAGAAGTAGATGCTAGAGGTAGTTTTCTCCTGATCTTGAACTCAATATTACGCCACTCTCTGTCCTGATCCTATCATTCATTTATTTATGAGAGTATTTGATACACCTCCGCTTGTCTGGTAGTTTGTGCACAAGTTACCTTGTGCTGGGACGTTAAAAGTTCGAACCGCAAATGGTATTGCCCTATAACTGGTAGGGGTCTGCCTAACCCCAGCTTTCTCTGTCGAAAGAAAAAAGAAAATATTTGATACCTCGTGGTCCAGGAACTCCTTAGTTGAAACTTATTGGGAGACAGTTTTGACTAAAATCTAATCCCATGGATGTGTTCATCATGGTCAAAATAGTAGGAAATCATTCCTGAATCATATTAAAATCCGTTCCTGCCTTTTCTCAATATGAAATAACTTTAATGGGAAAGCCTAGCTGGCAGGAGTTTTAGAGACTTGTGCCCTTTACCGTGAAAGTGCCTTCCATCGGAATAAAACAAACAGATTGATGGGCAGTGCCTCATGACCCCCATTTAATCTCTGCCTTTGTTTGTCCCTTATTTCCTGAACCCTCCTGGTTCTGAACTTGAGAAGTCCCTTCCATCTTAGGACAAATCGATCTGTCCCCTAGCCAAGGGTGAGAAGCCTGCACTACATTACTCAACCATGCCCTTGTAGATTATATAATAGGCAAATTAATAAAATTAATTGCAGTACATAACTGATGTAAAGTTACCACATTGCACAAATACAAACACTTCTATAAAGGAAGAGAAAAAACAGATAGATAGATAATCCAAATAAGACAATTAAGACTCTGCAACTTGGCCTAAGATGTTGGCAACACTTGGTCACTGCAAATTTAAAATCCACTATAAGATCCATGCAAGTCCCTGGAGATGCTAGAGTTCTCAAAGCATGAACTAGACTTTGAGGTGTACTGATCAGAAGGAGGATATGCTAGGACTAGTTGGTCAAAGCCTAGATCATCCTCCATGACCAGCTTCTCCAGGGGGACTTCTTGCAGTGGTGCATCTCCATTGAGGAACTGAACCACTTGCCTCATGCTTGGCCTAGCTTCAGGTGCTGCCTGAGAGCACAGCACTCCAAGCTTCAGCACCAGCTCTACCTCTGCCTTCACATACCTTATCTCCAGCCTCTCATCCACCACAGAGAGTATATCTCCTCTCCTCCAACACATATGCACCCAATCCACCAGCACAACCTCATCACTAGGCCTCATGGCCTCTACTGGCCTCCTCCCACAAGCCGTTTCAAGAAGAAATGCTCCAAAGCCGAAGACGTCCGAGCTCGTTGTTGCCTTGCCGGCGACCGAGAGCTCTGGTGCCATGTAGCCCAACGTGCCCACAATGCGTGTCGTCTGCGGATTAGCCCCGTGCTCGTAAAGCTTCGCGAGCCCAAAGTCCCCCAGCTTCCCATTCAATTCAGCATCCAGTAGTACATTACTGGCCTTCACATCTCTGTGCACCACAACCTGCTCCCATCCCTCATGCAGATACAGAAGTCCTGAAGCAATTCCCTTGAGAATCTTGAACCTTTCTTCCCAGTTGAGGCACCTCCTCTTCGCGTCAAAGAGGAAAGTGTCTAGACTACCGTTTGGCATGAATTCATACACAAGAAGTAGCTCTTCATTCCTCCTACACCATCCCTGCAACTGAACCAAGTTCCTGTGCCTCAACCTCCCTAGACTTGATACCTCTGAAACAAACTCCTTGAGTCCCTGGCTGGCGTCATGAGAAACTCTCTTGATTGCAACCTCCATGCGGTTGCTGGGAAACAGTCCCTTGTAAACGATACCAAATCCTCCCTTGCCCAATAGGCCCTTCTCATTGAACCCTTTGGTAGCCTTATAGATCTCTTTGTAGGCCATCCTATGTGGGTAGTCCAGCTCCCACTCTTCAATTGTCTCAGAAGTTAGTTTCCACCTCCTATACAACAGATAAGAAATGCTACCTACCGTTATCATAAACAAGAGCATGACGGTGCTACCATATGGCAATAACTTAGACCGCAATAGTGTTTTATTTATCTTGGGGATTTTGGGGAGTTTGGTGAGGTCCAGTTCCTGAGCTTCTCCATTGATCATGAAGCTCCATGCCAAGATATAGTGCTCGCTGGCGAACATCTTCGTACCAGAAGAGAAACCAACGTACATAAATTTCTGTAGAACAGGGGATAGATCAATGTTATAGGATATCAGTGGCTTGCTAGGCTTGAAAGGACGATGTGCTACTGGAGCTATGGTTACATTGAGCAATTTGTCAGTCCCATTGTAGTCTATCCATGTTTGGATCAGCGTTCCAGATTGCAAATCAACTGTTTTATTCTTGCCATCATCCGTGAAGTAAGCCGCAGGGATGGAAGTGTTGGATATCACACTGTTGACGTCGATACCGACGTGGTTGTGGTCGATATCCTTCAACCATCGTGCTTGATATGTGTCGAATTCGACAGCAAACATATGGTTGGAGAAGTTACCATTGTTAGACTCGCTAACAAGGCCTAGAAAGTCGCCACCTTTAACTTTTGAGAGTCGAGCAGAGGGCAAGATGGCGAAGGCAAAGCCACGTCCCCCCAATTCTTCGGTTTCAGAGACAATTGCGAAGACAAAACGAGTGCTAAAAGATGCACTTCTGTTTGCAACAGCAGAAGGATACTTGAATTGCAGAGGAACATGATAGAAGGCGTGGCCCATGCCGTCTTCCACGCGAGAATTGTTGGTTAGGCGTAGAGCTCCCGAGGAAATTATGATCGACTGATCGGTTAAGGTCAGGTTGTCTTGAAGAAAGCCATTAGTGAAGATGAAACTGTTTGCAATTGAAGTTACAGGCTTGGTGAGATGTACAAGAAGAAGAAGAAGAAGGATACATGGTGGTTTGGGGGTTGTGTTCAAGTATGCCATGAGAGAAGCTCACACCTATTCTTCAACCTGCTCGATGAGGCCTACCGGCATTTGGTTTGGTTTCAGTAGAACTGCTTCAGTTGAGTGCCTTCAAATGGTATGGAGGGAGGGTTTGTATAGAGAAGCGAAGCTTTTGACTTTTCCACATTGCTGTAACCATCAATAACGAAACAGAGAAATAATGGGCCAGACTGAGTAGCTCAAGTAGCCAATATGAAGCAGGCCCCCCTCTCTTGGCTCTTAGTTGTGCCATTATGAAGCGGAAGCAACTGGACATGCCCTCTCAAGGTAGGTTCATTTCTGCCGATATATGGATTTCTGCTTTCTCTTTGACAGCACTTACAGATTCGTTTGACTTTTCCGAATCCTTCTTATCATGCTAGTCAGTTTTTCTTCTACGTTATTGAAGTAATTTGTTGGAACAACCATCTTCCCCTGTTGAAGTCATTTGTTAGGTCCGTGCAATGCAAGCCCTACCGTTAAATCCACAGACATCTATCATCTCTTCTTTATGGCTTAAAATCTAACCTTTCTGCCCATGTTATGATGTACAGACAAGAAAATAAAGCAAGTGTAAGGAAACCTACCGACGTTAAGGCTCATTAAATTTCTTCGGGGTTTGGGTATTTTTGTGGGCATCATGAATGGGGGAAAGGACATGTTTAGTAGTGGTCTCTCTCTCTCTCTCTCTCTCTCTCTCTCTATATATATATATATATATATATATATATATATATATGAGTCACTGGAACATGAGATCCGGAAATATGAAAACTGATGTATGAACCACAATTTTTTGTTCTTTTCTCTTGAATCCAACGGTACTGACATGCCTGCTTTTATAAGAACCCTATCTTGAATCATTCAACGTTGATGCATAAACTAGATTTTTTTAAGGCTTTAAAATCAATAGCTCATAATCATTATCATTATTCAAGTATTCAAAAAGCACATTTTTTTATCGAAAATATACACTATCCAATGATTGATTCCTACCAAATTCACCATGCCAAGCACATCCACATGGTTGATTTTTGCAAAAAAAGTATTGAAAATGCTCATTTTTTTAGTTCTCATATTCTAATGACTATATATATAGCAGACTGTATCATCAAATACCTAAAGTGTTTGGTGATGGTCCGATGATTATTCTCCACTGATTTATGGCAGAAAAAATGCCATTTTTTACCAAAAAGTTTTTTAGCAGGCAGCCCACCGCTAAAGACCAAAACAAAAAAAACAAAAAGTGCAGAATCGGGCATGCCTGCGTCTGAGGATTGGGCCTTCAATGACACACACACACACACACACACACACACACACACACACACATATATATATATATATATATATATATATATATATATATATATATATATATATATATATATATATATATAACGTCATGCCAGCCCGATCCATAAACCTTACCCACAGATATTGCTGAAAAATATAAATATAAAAATAAAATTACAAAATGATAATTTTCAATTTTATCATTATTTATAGATATGCTGCCAAGAAAAAAAACTAGGGTTCATAACTTTAAATTGTCAAAAAAGAAACAAAAAAAATCAAAGGGAGGATGCTTTTGACCAAAAATTTTAATTGAATACAATTAATTTTTTCTTATATGTTTTGATAAATATTTTTTGCGTGATAAGTTCCGGTTACTTTTTTCTTTTATTAATATTTTGATTGAATTCTAGTGTTATGTGTGTATACATGTTGTACAAACCAAACTTTGTTTTTATATATTTTAATAGAGGCTATTTTCTTTGTGTGATTGATTTCAGTTGTTTTTCGTATTTGTTTGATTGAATTTTAGTTGTTGTATGTGCTTGTAAATATGTTGGACAAATAAATTAAAGAAGGCAATTATTTTCCTTAATTTGTTTTTATATACTCCGATAGACTATTTTCTTTGTTTTATTGATTAGACAAATTTTGTTTTTATATGTTCTATTTCATTTAGACATAATTTGCAATATATATTAGTTTTTTCATGATTATTTGGAAGGATTGTTACTTATGCTTTATAATTAATGAGGTACTTTATTTTAATAGTTACATGTTTTTCTAACTTTTTTTAACTTTACACTTCAAAAATATTGAAGCTTGCACCTTTTTTTATATTTACACATAGTAACCACTCTCAGGATCAGAGACTTAGCCCCGCTGCCTCTGCTTGCAGTACCTACGCTCACTGTTCTAGCAGCATACAACTCCATAGGCTAACTCCTTGCCCCTGAAGACCATGCTTCAGCTTGCCTAAGTGGCGATGCTCATGAGATTTGAACCTAGACTACCTGCCTAGCGGCCTAGGCCCCCATCCCACTATGCCAAATCTCTTTGGGGGTTAGAATTGCATCTTTATATATAGATAGATAGATAGATAGATAGATAGATAGAGAGAGAGAGAGAGAGAGAGAGAGAGAGAGAGAGAGAGAGAGAGAGAGAGAGAGAGAGAGAGAGATCCTTCCTTACTCCTCGAGTAAAAATCTTACTGGTAGCACAACCTTACTGAGGCAACTGAAAATGAAGGGTTCAATTAATCGCCTCCTTAGCAGGTGGGTTTCATTTATCTTTTTGGTGTTTTCCTAGACAAGGCAACTATTCGTCAGCATGTTGACGTCAAACTACATTTGGTCTTGACAATATTTAGGACACCAAGTGGATTCTGAGTGGGGCCTGCATTTTGATGTTTCTGAGAGGAATATGAAATGCTGGCTGGAGGCACATAAGGCATTGTTTGATGCCTCGTCTAAGATTGGACAGATTACAGACACAATTCATGTTTTGTCTATTCTGTGCTAAAGCCATTGTTTGTTTGTTTGTTTCTACTGTACAAGAAGTTATGCTCCGTGTGTCTAGCATTTGTTTTAGGCAGAGTGCGGACAACATGAACACACGGATAATGGATAATGGGTTGAATAACTTCATTTTGTACCCTTGATCTGCCCAATCATATGAGTGTTTGAACTTGTACATTATGGATTTTAGCCTCAGATATGGATCTTGGATTAGACTTAAAAACTAAAAATATATAAATTTTGAATAATACAAGAAAAATAAGAATTGATATTTTTTAGTATATAAATGATTTAATCAATCATAAAGTTTATCATAAAAATATCAAACCCTGAAACCGAATTAACTATAAAAATTAATTTAGTTGTGTGGTATACTTTTGTCTAATTTATTAAGCATTCTCACGAATGTTTATGCTCTGACTGCATCTGTTTGTGCTTTGGTCTGATTTTTTTTTTGTTTCTTTTATAGTTGAGGGCACATGCAAGATTGTGATTTTCTGCATGCGCATTGCATTGAGTTCCCCTAGTATGAAGTATGAACTACGCACGTGTATCCCCATGCTGGGCCCCACCCGATGGAAAGGGGATGGCTCGACACACTTGTTTACGTTACCGGATCTGACTCCCATCTGTCAAAGACGGTGTGTGATCTACGAGAGGGTGGTGTATGTTCCCCCCCGATGATTCACTGAATCCCACGTCTGTGTTCGGGGCTTTGAATGAGCACCACGTATACAAGCACATGGGGCTCGTATTCCCGTGTATATTGACATAACTTTGCATCAGACTCTAGTGTTGTTGCAAAGACTTAAGTACCCTTTCTTGCTATTCTTCTCATAAAGTGATGGTTTGAGAAAATGACAAAAATGCCTTTCATTCAAAAAAGAAAAAACAAACAGTTCAAAAAAAGGACAAACATGTCCTCCATCCAGAAAGTCAAGGATGATGTTGACTCTTCAAAGTCTTCTTCTTCTTTCTCCGTAAAACACTGTAAAACCCTATCTCTCTCTAGAGAAGAAATCAAGGAAGGATTCTTGAAAAGACTTAAGTGTCCCAAAGATGATTATTTAAGACCCAGTCTTTGCACTGCAGGATTATCCGAGAAAGAAATCTCCCCTGGAGGAGGCCATGAACATCAACCCTCTCACTCTCTCTCTCCCTTCTCTTTTTGCTTCTGTGCACATCCAGCAGAAGATCCTACATTGCTCCATCAAGCACCGACTGACCTGCACATTGACTCTTGTGGAGCCTGATTCAGAGTTTTTACCCTTACAGGAGGGTTTGGGGGGTCCTCCCAGCGTGGGTATCATCATTCAACTAAATGAGTTGTAGATCCTGATTCAGAGTTTTTACCCTTACAAGAGATGAGTAAAACCTCATCTCACTCTCTCTCCCTTCTCTCTCTACTTCTGTGCACATCCAACAAACGATCCAATATTTCTTCATCAAACACCGACTGACCTGCACACTAACTGTAGCACCGTTCAACTTGATGAGTTGTGAAGCCTGATTTAGAGTTTTTGCCCTTACAGGAGGGGGGTTTGGGGGCTCCTCCCAACGTGGGTAGCATCATTCAACTTGAAGAGTTGTGGAGTCATATTTTAAGGCATTAGATCTCATGTTTGAACATCCACGCATGTGCAGTTCGCTTTCATCATGTTCAGTTGCTTTCTAGATTATACTTTGAATTTTGGTGCATTTTAGATCTATCGATTTGTATGTAACTAGAGCTCATTTTAATCTGAATTTTTCACTGCAACTCCATGCATATGTCTTCATGATCTCCACCAAAAATCAGATCATTCTGAGTTTGTTTAACCCACTTTAAAAATTGAGATTCAAAACCTGTTATTTTGCACCGTCAGGATTTTAGCAGAATCAGGACCAACTTGCGGGAGTGATTTCTCCCTAACCAGAGATGATCTTTCCGATCCGTAAAAAAGGTTGTTTTTTAAATTGAATCTAGTTTGTTCATATCAAATTTCAGTGATTTATATGGTGTTTTCATATCAGTTTTGGGTCAAAAACCATAACCCTGTCACCCTATGTCATTTTAAAGGCTCAGATTTTGATCCATTTTGTTTGAATTTTATTTCTCTAATGGGAGATCATTTTTCAATTCTGTAAAATGGGTTATCTTTGTTTATGTGTCTAGTTCATCCCTGTAAATTTTCAGAATTTTTTATGGTCAATTACTATTTTATTTTGATTAAATACCAGAACCTTATATTCAGATTTTATAAATGTTCTGATTTTAGCCCTCATATCATGACTGTTGTAGCAATTCTTCAACAAATCGTTATTTGACTGGCAATATTCTTCAGCAAATTATTGTTATGATTTTTTTGGGTCTCTAATGAGTCCCTACTATGATTTGTAGTATTTTTGGGTCTCCAACGAGCCTCACAATGATTTATAGGGTTGTCCGGTCTTTTAACTATGATTTATAGTGCTTTGGGGTCTCCAACGAGCCCCACAGCGATTTGTAGTGTTTTTTGGTCTTTTAACTATGGTTTATAGTGTTTTCGGGTCTCTAACGAGACTCACAACGATTTATAGTGTTGCTGGACCTCGCTATAGCGATTTGTAGTGTTTCTCGCTAAACACTACAGCGATTTGTGATACAAATCGCTATCTGAATCAGGACCAACTTGTCAGGGCCATATCTCCCTAACCAGAGATCAGATTTCAAATCCGTAAAAGTGGTGTCTTTGTTATGAAGTCTAGTTTATTCATGTAAATTTTCAGCGATTTCTATGGTCATTTGGTACCTCGTTTAATTCTAAAAGCAGACTCTTATCAGTCTGCCTTATTTGAGTGATAGGTTTTTATTTCATTTTGTAAGAGTCATGTCTCCCCAACGGAAGATCATTTTCTAAATCCGTAAAAGGGTTTTCTTTCTCTATGTGTATAGTTTATATCTGGAAAGTTTTATAACTTTTTATGCTAATTTGATATATCAAACCTGTTAAAAACCGAGACATGTTACTATTCTGTTTTAAGTGAGTGGATGGAAGTTAATTATAACTTGTTGGAGACATGTCTCGGTTTTTAACATGTTTGAAATATTAAATGAGCATAAAAAGTTATAAAACTTTCCAGATATAAACTAGACACATAGAGAAAGAAAACCCTTTTACGGATTTGAAAAATGATCTTCCGTTGGGGAGATATGACTCTTACAAAATGAAATAAAAACCTATGTCACTCAAATAAGGCAGACTGATAGGGGTCTGGTTTTAGAATTAAATGGGGTACCAAATGACCATAGAAATCGCTGAAAATTTACAGGAATGAACTAGACTTCATAACGAAGACACCACTTTTTACGGATTTGAAATCCGATCTCTGGTTAGGGAGATATGACCCTGACAAGTTGGTACTGATTCGGATAGCGATTTGTATCACAAATCGCTGTATTGTTTAGCGAGAAACACTACAAATCGCTATAGCGAGGTCTAACAACACTATAAATCGCTGTGAGTCACGTTAGAGACCCGAAAACACTATAAACCATAGTTAAAAGACCGAAAAACACTACAAATCGCTGTGGGGCTCGTTGGAGACCCCAAAGCACTATAAATCATAGTTAAAAGACCAGACAACCCTATAAATCATTGTGAGGCTCGTTGGAGACCCAAAAATACTACAAATCATAGTAGAGACTCATTAGATACCCAAAAAAATTATAACAATAATTTGCTGAAGAATATTGTCAGTCAAATAACAATTTGTTGAAAAAGTGCTACAACAGTCATGATATGAGGGCTAAAATCAGAACATTTATAAAATCTGGATACAAGGTTCTGGTATTTAATCAAAATAAAATAATAATTGACAATGAAAAATTCTGAAAATTTACAAGGATGAATTAGACACATAAACGAAGAGAACCCGTTTTACAGAATTGAAAAATGATCTCCCATTAGGGAAATAAAATTCAAACAATATGGATCAAAATCTGAGCCGTTAAAATGACACAGGGTGACAGGGTTATGGTTTTTGACCCAAAACTGGTATGAAAACATCATATAAATCGCTGAAATTTGGTATGAACAAACTAGATTCAATTTAAAAAACAACCCTTTTTACGGATTGGAAAGATCATCTCTGGTTAGGGAGAAATTACTCCCGCAAGTTGGTCCTGATTCTGCTAAAATCCTGACAGTGCAAAATAACAGGTTTTGAATCTCGATTTTTAAAGTAGATCAAACAAACTCATAATGATCTGATTTTTGGTGGAGAGCATGAAGACATATGCATAAAGTTGCAGTAAAAAATTTAGATTAAAATGAGCTCTAGTTACATACAAATCGATAAATCTAAAATGTACCAGAATTCAAAGTATAATCTAGAAAGCAACTGAACATGATGAAAGTAAACTGCACATGCGTGGATGTTCAAACATGAGATCTAATGCCTTAAAATATGACTCCACAACTCTTCAAGTTGAATGATGCTACCCACGTTGGGAGGAGCCCCCAAACCCTCCTCCTATAAGGGTAAAAAATGTGAATCAGACTCCACAACTCATGAAGTTGAATGATGATACTCACGCTGGGAGGAGCCCTCAGACCCCCCTTTTCTGTAAGGGTAAAAACTTTGAATCAGACTCCACAACTCTTCAAGTTGAATGATGCTACCCACGTTGGGAGGAGCCCCCAAACCCTCCTCCTATAAGGGTAAAAACTGTGAATCAGACTTCACAACTCATGAAGTTGAATGATGCTACCCACGCTGGGAGGAGCCCTCAGACCCCCCTTTTCTGTAAGGGTAAAAACTTTGAATCAGACTCCACAACTCTTCAAGTTGAATGATGCTACCCACGTTGGGAGGAGCCCCCAGACCCCTCTCTTATAAGGGTAAAAACTCTGAATAAGGATCTACAACTCATTTAGTTGAATGATGCTACCCACGCTGAGATGAACCCCCAAACCCTCCTCCTGTAAGGGTAAAAACTCTGAATCAGGCTTCACAACAGTCAATGTGCAGGTCAGCCGGTGCTTGATGGAGCAATGTAAGATCTTCTGTTGGATGTGCATAGAAGCAGAAATAGAAGGGAGAGAGAGTGTGAGAGGGTTGATGTTCATGGCCTCCTCCAGGGGAGATTTCTTTCTCAGATAACCCTGTAGTGCAGAGACTGGGTCTTAAATAATCATCTTCGGGGCACTTAAGTCTTTACAACCACTCCTTTTTAAGAATCGTCATTTTTTTTTTGCACCAATGGAGGAGAGGATACTTAAGTCTTTGCAATCGCATCAAACTCCAACGCTAATTAATGCTGACAAACATGGGGATACGAGCCACACATGCTTACATACGTGGTGCTCTTTGGGACCCCCGATCATGAGATGTAGCTAACTGCCCTGTTCGGGGGGGGGGGGGGGGGCATATAATCTGCTTTGGTGATCTACGTTAAGGCCCTGTTTGGGAGCTTTGAATTGGAGGTGTTGTTTTGCTGGTAGTGGTGTTACCAAAACACTGCATTGGGAAGAGAGAGAGAGAGAGAGAGAGAGAGAGAGAGAGAGAGAGCATGTAACAATAGAATTGGATGTAAGTGAAGCATATTTCCATGAAAAGTGGGTTCCTCCTAGTGAAATAACACAATTATTTCATCAATGCTATACTAGTCTTCATTATGATAAAGGTTCTTCATCACCTTTATTGCTTGATATTTTACTCTGTCATTATGTTATAAGTTCAATATTTACGGTTTGATTTTATATTTAACACAATTGTAACTTCTACAAATAACAACCGCTATATTTAAAACAAACATGAGCAGAAATTTAGGAAACATCCACACGAATTACATGTAAGTGTTTACTTGATAAAGTTCACTCTTGTTTTTTCAGTTTGCATGGTGCACTTCTAAATACTGTAAGACCTTGGCCAATTTGCTAGAATTTGAGTACTTTATATATGTCAGTATCTGTTCTACATCTAAGAGGCCTGAAGCTCGGAATCTTGTTTGAGTTGCAAGCTGGTTCATGTTCAACTGCACGGAGCTGTGTACAGGTTAGTCTAACTCCAGGTTGACTTGTAGGAGAGAGTTCAAGGCATTCTCAAATTAAGAGCCATAATTTGATGAGAGGTCCTCTGAAGATGGATATGCTAAGGCAAGATGGTGAAAGTCTCTAAGTCAACTCTATAAATTTTAAACCCAATGTGTTTATAAAAACTGTTCAATATTAGACTAAACAAATTTGATAAAGTTAACCCTCTCTTTAAAACTCATTTTCCTAAAACTTAGTCAAAATGAGTTATTTGGCCCGGTTAAAAAAAGCTACTAATTTTGAACCAAATAACAACAACCTCCACGTGGGTCAAAATTATAATAGAAAAAACATGAAGTTGCTAATAAAAGTCATATGATAAATGAAAACACCATATGGGTTTGAATCTTTACGAGATTCAGATCATCTTATTATAGATATCTTAGGATCTTTCACCTACATTCTTTTCGGGTAACCATATAGAGGCTACATGTATTAAGGGTTCTATGTAGTATCCCATTTCATGAGTACTCTATAGACAACCTAAATCTTATGAAAGTCGACCCACACATTCACACTCACACATGTGAGTTCATCGAAAGTAAAAACCTATTTAACCAAATTGGCCTATCAATCTCATTATGAGTCTTGTGACTCATCCTTATGTCACATATTTTTTGAGTACTTACATCAAAATGAGACATGAAGATATTTTCTATTTTTATATATTCATCCAATTACTCTAGTGACTTATTTTTTTTATTGAACCAATAACTCAAACGCCTTGAATCACATGGTTGAGTTTCCATCACATGTAATTTTTATGATAGGTTTAAATCTCATTCCCTTAGATGTATTTTAGATAATCTTTTCACGAAAACCTTTCATACATGGATCTACCTGGTTTTGACATGATCTCTTATAATCAGCCGAATTTATTCATTGCTTGAGTAATGATTCACACAATTGTGCTTTAAACTTTATAAGTAGTTTTCTCCAAATACATATTCTTCACCCTTATATATGTTTGATATTTGAGCTTCTACATAATATGTGAATTTCATACTAGTAAAAACTAGTACCATCAATTGTATTCATAAAATTGAGTGAGTTATCACTATGTGTTTTATATGTTCAAAATTCTTGAACATCTAAACCTA
Organism: Nuphar pumila; assembly: GCF_984573655.1. Lineage (NCBI taxonomy): Eukaryota > Viridiplantae > Streptophyta > Magnoliopsida > Nymphaeales > Nymphaeaceae > Nuphar > Nuphar pumila. The sequence goes on along the minus strand of NC_143249.1, from coordinate 14,724,659 downwards.
CTAAAGTAAAATTTATCAACTCATCTTATTCAATAAAATTTGAATTAGAATTATCATTCTCATCAATGTACTTTTAAGTACATGTCCCATAATCTTAAATTCTCAAGATTCTTCAAAACATTAAATGAATAATATTTATAATGCTCATTTTTTTGGATTATCGATCCTTTGACCTATCTTACTTATGATATGATTGGTCTAGTTCCAACTCATAACATATATAAATAAAAATTAACAATAATATTCATACATTTTAGTTGAGATTAATATCTTCTAGTATAAAATAACACTAAGATCATAACGTATATCAAGGATTAGACTTTCCCTAAAATTTCAATATGAACGAATTATGATTTACTTGCATATGTATACACAGTTATAACACCACTCATTAAAACTAGCAATATCATAACTTAAAATTTGGTGAGAAAAAACATTGTAATTTACTCGTAATCAACACATCACACACATGAAATGTATTAAAAGCATGTTAGGATCATAAAATTCATTATCCATAGAAACGATTCTCAAATCCATTATTATATAAATATAATAGATATCTAATGATTAAAAAAATCTTTTAAAGATAAAAAAAATTAATAAATTATCTTCTTTTATTTTTAACAACTCATAATATGTTTTTCTTAAGATTTCTCATTTTTAAAGAAAAATATGAGCACCAAGGCACCTTTCAAAAAATATATGTCAACAGGTCCTCAAAGGTCTATTGATCACAACATTTAGCGTACCCATAATATCTTGAAATCATGCATGCATGTGGCTCAGGTGTAAACGGGTTGGGTTCCCTTCAGATGCAGGCATTACTGATTGTGACTTAGCCTAATCATATCGATAGTCTTAATTTGGAGTTGGCTGGGCAAAGCTAATATGGATACACCTTTTTATATATGATTGGATTCAAATTCACTTAGAATGCAAGATTATTGCTTTCTAAATCTTAATCCAATTATTAATTAAATCTGAGTTTCTTTCTTTTCTGAAGAAAAAAAATTGAATTTGCATTCAACTGGGCGTTCAACCAATATCCAACTTGTTAACGTCACTTGGCTTTGGTGTCCAGTAATTGGAGGTGGGTGCATGTCACATCATTCAGTTAAAAAAATGGCCAGACTGAACCAGTCTTCTTTGATTTCACTAGCTAAGTATGGCCAAGAGGGTGTTTGTTGCACCCCACTAAAGGGAAGTCACTTTCCTTTGAAAGCGATGACCAGGAGGGAAAGTACTATCTCATAAAAAGAGGTGTGAACACACACTACAAGAAACCTGTGGATTAGCGACAACCTAAATCCGTCGCTAATCTAATGCTAATCCATCGCTAAATAGTTTAGCGACAAATTAGCGTAAGATTAGAGACAGATAGATTTCATCGCAGAATTTTTGACGCTAAGTAGCAACATAACTTATCCATCGCTACTTTCGTCGCTAATTTGTGATGGATTAGCGACGAACATGATCCGTCGCGAGTCCTTCACTATTTTAAATTAGCGATGAATAATATCCATCACTAATCCGTTGCTAACTTTTAAAAAAAAAAATTTGCTCCCTGCCTGTGCGTTCTCCGGCAGGGAGCAATTTTTTTTTTTGCACAGAACCGACGTGTTCTTCGGCGTGTTCTTTTGCACAGAACTGGTGTGTTCTCTCTGCCAACGCGTTCTTCGCCGCATTCTCCGGTGTGGTCTTTTGCACAGAACCAACGCGTTCTCCGACGCGTTCTCTGGCATGTTCTCCAGCGCGCTCTCCAGTGCCCTCCTGACCTGGTTATCTGCTTTTCCGGCTCAGCCTGTCATTGCAAAGTCGTCTGCGACACCTGCAATGCTTGTCCGTCGACCTGCAACCATAACCCCCAACAAAATCGTTAGGCCGAAAATGAAAAACCATGCTCGAAAAAAAAAACCACTTACCGGATCGGAGAGGTCGGGCCGACCTAGTCCTTCAGCGCCGGTGGGTAACTCCGACTCCTCTTCTTCCTCGCGTTCCTCCACCACGAAGTCATCATCGTTCGAGAAGTCAAGAAGTCAAGGAGGCCCTCGAGTCCGGTAAGTGGAACAATTTAAATTTTGAACGGGGGGGAGGGGGGGGGAGGGAAAATTTCGCGCCTCAGGTGGGATGATTTAAATAAAAAATTAGTGACGGAATTAGCGAGGGAATTTTCTGTCGCTAATTAGCATTTTTTGTAGTGTTTTGGCGACGTAAAAAAGTTGTCGCTAATCCATCGCTAATTAGCGATGGATTTAGCGAGGGAGATATTTTCGTCGCTAATTTTGCAAATAATTCGAATGTTAGCGATAAATAGTTTTCTCTCGCTAATCTGTCACAATTTTTTGTCGCTAATTAGTATTTTTATTGTAGTGACATTTTGACGAAAAAAAACTATTTTGCATTTATTATGTAGGCCCCACCACGTTTTTTTTCTCATGAAAATGTTTGTTTTACCAGGCCCTCTTGCCTATGAAAGAGGGGCTCTTTAATAGGAAAGGGCATGAAACATCCCCTACATTGATCCTCTTGATTCATCGATACTTACCCTTTTTGACAGTTAACTAAGTGTGCCATTTAGTAAGGAAAGTAACCGTTTTTCGAATACATAATTTTGATGGGGGCATATCTTCGGCACTTGCCCTAAGATGGGTTGATCTATTTATTTTTAACTATGATAGAAATCCTAGTAACTCATTAGAAATAAGACTTCGTATGACAGCTGGGAATCAAAGAGAATTTATGCATTTAGAAAGCGGTAAGAAGCAATACATTCCTTGAATTAGTTGTCAAATCCAGTTTTTTATGTGCAAATACAAAGCAGACTATCTCACCTCCTTTCTCATTACCATTGTCAACTCTAAAATCGGTCCTGAGGAATTTGTACACACATACCTTTGAAATAAACATTATTCTAATAAATGGGTAATATGGAAGGTGATGAGAAAAGCTATGAAATCCAAGAAAGCATTACTGTAAGGAAAACAATAGGCAAGAGGAAAAGTATCGATGGCATAAGGTCACCTACTCAACTAGTTAGGTCTACGCCGTGTTATATATATATATATATATATATATATATATATATATATATATATATATATATATATATATATATATATATATATATATATATAGAGAGAGAGAGAGAGAGAGAGAGAGAGAGAGAGAGTTAAAAAAAAGATTTTTTTTTGACAATTTCCAGCCGGTAACTGGATGCAAATTGGCCGGTGTTGTACCAACCAAGCCAGGTGGATACTAGGCTTATCATTTTTTGGCCAGTCACTTACTGCAGATAGCCCACCTGACATTGGTTTTGGGGAGGGGGGCGGTGGTATGGCATAAGTGAGTTCAAAATGGTAAGGTTTTCATGGTGACAACCCGAGTCATAGCTACTCTTTAATTGGTGATAAATTGGTTTTTTGAAAAGTGCGTGCTGGTGTAAGGTGCATGAAGTCTTGTGAGATGTAATTTTAAAATGTAAGACTGAAAAAAGGAAAGAAGATATAAATAGCGTTTTTTCTTGAAAAAAAAAAAGCTTTTGATTAAAAAGTCATTTTGAAATCTTTTTCCTTGACTACTTCTCTTACAAGGTGTGAAATCTACTCTGAAAAAAGAATACCCACACTGGCCTTGTTATTAGATTGCTCTGTCTCTATCAATTTGGATGGGACAAACTACTAGGTTTAGTACTATGGTGGAACCTAATTAGTCAGAATCTTAGTGATTTGACAAAATTGGTTGGGTTTAGTATAGGGCTGGTAAACAAGTGGAACGAAACCGGCATGTTCACGATCGGCTCATTTACCAATTTATTGAGCTCATGACTTGGTTAGTGTTCGTGTTTAGCCGAGCCAAGCTCCAGCTCGTCTCGTCTCCTGGATGAGACAAGCCAAACACGGGCTGACTCTTGGAAACATATTCCATGTTATCTATACATGGAATTTATATTTTTTTGATATATTACACTTAAAAAATATATATTTTATATATTATACATAATAGTTCATATTTTATGTATATACTTTCTATGCATCCTTTTCTTTTTACATATATTTTATGCATTCTCCTTTTTATATATTATACTTAAAATATATATTATACATAAAAATAAATTTTTTATATGACTATCTCTTCTGAGCCAAATACCTGGTCTTTAGACTCAACTCATTTAAGCTAAATGAGCTGTTCATTATATGAACCGATCATAAATGAGTTCATGAATAGCTGAACCAAGCTGAGTCATGAGTTGCTCGGTGCACTATTAGCCCGAGTTTAGTGTACCTATGGTATTTGGTAGAACAATCAATTAGGTAGAGTCCAGGTCCAATCATCCCTATTTTCATGCCCCCTCTTCGAGATTTCATTGATACAAGTTGTTTGGATCAAATCAGACTTTATGGATGTTATCTACATAGTTTATTTGGTAAAAAAAGATACCAATGTTTTGATCTAATAAATAAGAAACTCTATGTTTCAAAAGATGTTACTTTTTTTTTAAAATGAAAATGAGTTTGATAGCAAAGAACCTAAAGAAGAAATTGATTACTCATTTCTATTTGATTTGTTGCCAAGACATGATGAGTCTAACTCTGTTGAGGTATTTGATTTTTTTGATAATGACTCTAGTATTGAGCATCAAATCGTTGATGAGGTTAGCGATCAACATGAAAATTTGAATAAAAATGTATCGAATGATATACATGTGTATACTAGACAGAGGTGAAGGTAATCGCCCATGTGCCCTTGACAAGTTATCTCAAAACATACTTTTAAAAGAATCCCAACTTAGGAAATCAAATCACATATCTAGTGCTCTAAGTAGATTTGTATCATATGACTCATTTTCTCCAAACTTTAGAGCATGTTTAATAACTATTCACTCTTATTATAAACCATCTTTTTATAATGATGCCAAACAATACCTTCATTAGAATGAAGCAATGAAATTTAAACTTAATGCTCTTAAAAAAGTCAATACATGAGAAATAGTTGATCATCTATTAGGCAAAAAACCTATAGGATATAGACAGGTATTTAAAGTTAAAACCAAAAGTGATGAATCATTAAAAAGATATAAAATAAGGTTAGTTGTCAAAGGATATGCTCAAGAATCTGAAATTGATTATAAGAAAATCTTTGCTCTTGTAGTAAGAATGACTAGTGTTCGAGCTCTCATTGCCATTGCCTTTATTAAAAAATGACCTATTTTCTAATTAAATATTAAAAATGTATTTTTAAATAAAGAACTTTGTGAGGAAGTCTACATGGAACCTCCTCTAGGGGTTAATTTAAATGAAAAAATTTCAAAACTTAAAAAGACTTTGTATGGTTTTAAACAAGCTCTTAAAGCTTGGCATGATAAATTTAGTAATGTTTTTATTAATTTTATAATTTATCTCTTGTTATACTTACACTGCTCTCTTTGTCAAGAAAATATGTACTACAATTGTGATTCTTCTTCTATATGTTGATAATATATTTATCATAAGAAATGACAAAAGAAGGTGTTATTGAAATTAAATCAATTTTAAAGAAATCTTTTAATATATCTGACTTGGGTTTCTTGAGATACTTCTTAGGAATTGAGGTTTCCTACTCTCTAAGAAGATATATTCTCTCTTAAATGAAATTAGGTGCTGACATATGTGATAGGTTGGGAGTTTTAGATGAAAAAATGGTGGAGACCCCATAAGTCATAAATGCTAAATTAATACTCGAAGATGGTGTATTGCTTGAAGATCCTATTCCATATCATCAATTAATTAGATCTCTCACTTACCTTTTCATCACCGGACTTGATATCACTCATGCTATTTATACATCAAGTAAGTTCTAACATGCCCTTGCTATAATGCACATGACAACAGTTATGAGGATTGTATGGTACATTAAAAATACCAATTCGAAAGAGCTTTTCTTATCCTTTTCATTATCTTGTGATTTAACTGCTTATACTGATGCTGACTGGGGTGATAACCCAAATGATAGAATCTCAACTACTGATTTTTGTATTTTTTAAAGAGATTTGTTGATTTCTTGGAGGTGTAAGAAACAACAAAAAATATTATTATCCTCATCTAAAGTCAAATATCGTGCAATGACTACAACGACAATGAATATTGTGTGGCTTAAAAGTCTTCTCAGTGATATGAAAATCATCATTTCAACATCATCGAAGATGTGATGTGACAATAAGAGTGCAATTTTCATTGCAAGTAATTACACCTTTCATGAGTGCACCAAATATATTGAGATGGATTGCCACTATGTTTGTGATGAATATCTGAGAAGAACTATTACGTTGTCGTATGTCCCATCAGAGTACGTACCAATTGATCAACTTACCAAAGCTCTTTCTGCTTCTCGATTTTTCTTTCTCCTTAGTAAACTTTCTGTTCTTTTTCTATAAAGTTTGAGGAGAGTGTTATATATATAAAAATATTTTGCTCGATAGGAGCATTTTTATCTTTTTATATATAATAATAGTTGTTTATTAGAAACAACTAATTTTTTGCTTTTCCTACAAATTTTTTTCTTTTTTAAATTATCTTTTTTCTTTGCTTTGGGGCCCCACTCCATAGAGTCGTGGCACGATCATAAATATGATGGTTAGGACCTCCCCAGTGGCTCTATGAAGTGGAGCTCCCAATGGTCTCCCTCTCTACTTTTATATAAATAGGAAAATGATCCCCACGTATTATTCATTTATTTCTCATTTCTTTTCAATAATAATTTCTTTTTATTAGCCTTTGTTGTTGTCTCTTAGTGAACTTTTTGTTTGTACCCTTGTGTGCTTGTCTATATATATAAAAATATTTTGCTCGATAAGAGCATTTTTGTCTTTTTATATATAATAATAGTTGTTTATTAGAAACAACTAATTTTTTGCTTTTCCTACTCTTTTTTTTTCTTTTTTAAATTATCTTTTTTCTTTGCTTTGGGGCCCCACTCCATAGAGTCGTCGCACGGTCATAAATATGATGGTTGGGACCTCCCCAGTGGCTCTATGAAGTGGAGCTCCCAATGGTCTCCCTCTCTACTTTTATATAAATAGGAAAATGATCCCCACGTATTATTCATTTATTTCTCATCTCTTTTCAATAATAATTTTTTTTATTAGCCTTTGTTATTGTCTCTTAGTGAACTTTTTGTTTGTACCCTTGTGTGCTTGTCTATCTTCATTGTAATTGTCAAATCTTGTACTTGTATGTGCTTTTGCACTTTGTTAATTGTAATTTTGCATACTTAATTACAAAATAAACAGATCATAATAAGACAGAAAGGAAGACAAACGAAAGCGAAATATAAATTAATGCTGTTTATGTCTACTCCAACGTGGTTGCCATTGATGTTATCCGGAAAAGTATCTCTCACAGTGTCGAATTCCACTGCAAATATGTGAACAGAGGAGTTGCCATTGTTGGAGTTGTTAAAGAGGCCGAGATATTGGTTGGGGTCTGCATAAGAAAAATTGGTGGAGGGGGCAATAGTGAACGCGAGGCCATGGCCACTATATTCCTCAACTTCGGAAACGATGGCGAAGACGAAGCGAGTGCTGAAAGGTGAAGTCAAGTTAGCAGAAGGTGGAGTTTTGAAACGAAAAGGCACGGGTAGAAGGCATGGCCTTTGAATGCCTTGTCAATGGTGCGGGAATTATTGGTCAGACGCAGAGATCCACTTGCAGTGATGGCAGATGAGTCAGTTAAGGTCAAGTTGGATTGATGAAAGCTATTGAAGATGGAGTTTGTGGCTGAAGGAGCAGGTTGGGAGAGACTAATATGAAGCAGAACATGGAGAATGAGCAAAATGGTGAGTGCTAGTGGACGAGTTGTAGTTGAGTAGGCCATAGGTCATGAATTCAATAGGCCAGTGTGTTGTTCAGCCTTGAAACAGACAGAAGCTCTGTTTCTGCTCATCGGATTTCCATTATTATTAGTAAAAGGGTTTTAGCCATAAAAAATACGTAGAATGTCACAATTAAAATAAGGTCGACAGTGCCACTCAGCATCTATTTTTCTGGTTAAGTAGCATTAAGAATTTACTTTAAGCAATATTTTGCAGGTGCACTTGTCCTTATTTTAGTTCGTGGTGTTTTCGTTGGCTCTTCGTGTTTTTCCTCTTAAAAACGAAGAAAACGATGGGATATCGATATTTTAAGCATGACCACCGCGGGGTGGTTGTGAGGGTGCTGAGATAAAAGGCACTGGATCGAACTCTATTGGCGTATGGGTGTGTCCGTTGCTTTCAGACGTGGGTCATGTAAGGCAGGTGGTCCACCCAAGGTTTTCCTTGAGGATTTCATATCATAAAAAAAAATAAAATTGCTCATGGTTTACATCTATTTTTAGTTTTATTATTTTTTTCTAAAAGTAAAGCTGGGGTATAGGCGGATCCCTACCAGAACAACAGCCTTCCCATGTGACTGAGGGATTTGATCCTGAGCCTTCATCTTGACACAGGACCCCGCTTACTACATGGGATACCACCTCGGTGGTCTTACAATTATTTTTCACTAGCAGTGTTATTGTGTTTTCCTCTCAAAAAATGATAAAAGAAAAGAAAATGATGAGATAAAAAACGATGGGACGGTTCACCCACCTCCCCTTCAAAATCTGCGTTTTTTGGGCAAAGCTTACCATTGGGATGTGATCTGCTTGACCAGTAACTTATAAATAGTCTCTTATATCAAACTTTTTTTTATGTTTATGTAGGATATTGTAACGTAATACTTTTAGAACAATTGGTCTTTAGATCCTTATAAACTCCTACCTACACAAAAAAAAGTTTGATCCAGGAAATTATTTGTAGGTTTTCGACCATAGAATATATATATATATATATATATATATATATATATATATATATATATATATATATATATATATATATATATATATATAACTTTCAAGGTACAGTTTTCTGTCCAAGGTTTGATGGACTTCATCCGCTCTCAAAAGGATGGGCTCACCCCTAGGAAATGTGTATCAATATCTTCACATTTTGGTGGGGTGAGCTTTTAAGACCCAAAAGGACAACTGGTGCCATGAACAGGGTAGGACGGGATGGGTTTGAATACACTAGTGGCAAGCTTGGGGTTAGACAGACGCCACCGGTTATTATTCAACGTACAACTGGGTTTTAAACCTGTAACGTCCCACCACAAGAAGACGTTCACTGACAGCTCCTTCTAAGCACGCGTAACCCATTGGTTGAATACACTACGTACAGTTCTTATCATACTTTGTTAAAAAAAAAACAAAGAGTAAAAAACTCACCCTATCTTAATCGAGTGGCCTTTGTTTAATTCTAAGTCAAGAGTTTAACTTTTTAGGGGCAGGCGTTGTCCTCTCTTATGAGTAGGGGGTGTCAACGGACCCGACCCGGATCAAACCCTATAGGCCTGGGTCTGGGTATGATGATTATATAAGAAGACTCAATTAAGACTTGGGTTTGAACCCGAAAGTCCGATTAATATATGGATCCGGGTATAGTTTGTGAAATTTTATATCAGACCTAGGCTTGACCCGAGTTCGATCCGATTAAGACCTGCAAATTTTCAATGTAAAAAAGATTAAAATATTATTTTACTGGGTATGGTCTAGGTCTGGTTCATGTAGTTCTTATCAGGTCTGGGTATGTTTTTTCTTATAGTAGACCCAATTAGACTCAGGTCTGCACCCGATATCATACCCAAAAATATGATTCAAGTCGGATTCTACCTGCATTGGAACCAAACCTGACCCGTTGATACCCTACCTATGAGGCACGGAGTCTTCTTCTTTTTCTTAGGTTTTTTATTTTTGAGATTGACATTTTCAAGACAGGTCTCTTCTTTGCATTGTGGGGCATTTATTATTTTGGAGTTATACCATGCGGACCTCCACAGTCTTACTTATATTGACCAGTTAGGGTTCTTTTGAATGGCGAGACACACTTGTCCCATTTCACTTGTCAAATGCGGAATGTGGGAGTCCTGTCAAAGTGGGACACACTTGTAATTAGGGTTACAAACAGTTGGGATTTGGGACGGTGGTTTTGCAAATTTTGACTGTTTCGGATTCAAACCGATCCGACTCTCCGATGTATTTTCTAATCTGAAATCCAAACTGTTTGCATCCCTGCAATTAATGTGCAAATTTTGACTGTTTCGGATTCAAACCGAATCCAACTCTCCAATGTATTTTCTAATCCGAAATCCAAACCGTTTGCATCCCTGCTTGTAATGTGCATCCTGGATGCTGCCAACGTCTCCGGGGGTGTCAAACGCACCGTTTTAGTCACAAAATGTGGGCATCTTAAACTTAAAATAACCCGATGTGCATCCTTGGATTATTACATTACCTCAACCCACTGTCCACATAAACTAATCAACGTTGCGTACACTACACGCAGAATGGGATGTTGGTGTCACATGTGTACGTATATGTATATATTTCAGTTACACATCATGGCCCCGGCGACTTGACTTGGCTTGTGATTTCTTTTGTTTTTAAAGGCAATCTGGGTTAGTCAGACCTCCACTAGTTATTATTCAACTTACCACTGGGGTTTGAACCTGCAAAGTCCGACCACAAGGAGACGTGCACTGACAGCTCCTACCAGCCACGTTGAGTCCCCGTTGGTACTTGGCTTGTGATTTCAGTCATAGTCAAGGTTTTTAATGGAGCACATCATCGAGAGAAACATGGTTTTAAGAGTTACCAATGAGTTCCCAATGGTGGTTTTGGTACCAGCTAAACAGGACCAATCATTCGGACTTTTAGGAGTTACCCCTTTCCAATACGCACTCTAGAGGCCCAGTCGGTGTAGTTGGGCCATCGTCAGTGGCCAGGCTGTTAAGAGTACAAAATTCTCAAAACTATCAAGAGTTCAGGATAACGATAGTGGAAGTTTGTTGAGATAATCGTATATAGTTAGCTATATTTGTTTTATGTACGTTTTTTCTGGTCTTCTTTAGTATATATATATATATATATATATATATATATATATATATATATATATATATATATATATATATATATATATATATATATATATATATATTCTTGTATGCTGAATGGAAAGACAAGAACGTTTTCCCTGCTATCCTTTCTTCCCTTTGTGTGTCAAGTTTCACATGGTATCAGAACGATATCATCAAGGTTGAGATTTTGTTGATCGCATCGTGTCAATGACTCAAGAAGGAAGAGTTTTCGAAGGATAAGTCTTAGTCTTTCAAAAACTGAATCAGGTCAGGATACTTCAAGTATCTTCTTTATTCATCACTTTGATAATCCCGACAACGTCTTGGTCTCTCAGCAGTTGACCAAAGATAACTATGACACTTGGAGTAGAGCCATGGTGATGGCTCTTAGTTTAAAGAATAAACTTGGTTTCATTGACGGCTCTATTGTCAAACCTGAAGAAGGAACGGTTGATCACCCTTTTTGGGTTCGCTGTAATAATATGATATTATCTTGAATTCTGAATTCGATAAGTAAAGATATTGTCGATAGTGTAATCTACACAAGCATTGCTTATGAGGTATGGAGAGATTTACAAGAATGGTACACTCAAAGTCAGACACCATGAATTTATCAGACCTAAAGTTCTATTTGTTATCTTTAACAATAAACAATGCCAGTTGCTACTTATTTTACCAAAATAAAGTCTTTGTGGGACGAACTTAGTTCTTATTCTTAAATATCAACATGAAAATGTGATTCAATAAAAATATTTTCTGATCAAATACAAAGGGAAAGAGTTATTCAATTCTTGATGGGGTTAAATGACTCTTATAATGCAATAAAATGACAAATTCTTTTGCTCAAACCCTTGCCTAATGTGATTAAGGTATATGCACTGGCTCTCTAAAAAGAGATACAACGTGAAGCCAGGTTCATAGTGTCGATGACTGATCAGTCAGGTACAACCTTAGCCGTACCATATGAAAACACCATCGACCGAGATCCCTCAAATGTGGTTAGACGAGAACAGGCAGCCCAGTTTTAGAAATTCAGAAATAGCCAACAAAATTGAGTTGTGTGCAACCATTGCAACGAAGTCAGACACTTCAAAGAGAAATGCTTCAAGCTGATAGGCTACCCTCCAGGTCATCGGTTGCATGATCCGAACTTTAAACCTAGCTTTGCTGCAACATCCTTTTACAATGAACATCAGGCTGCTTCAGCAGATATACATAGCATTACTGGTAAGAGTGATGGGTCAAGTAATATAGCTCCCGCATTCACTATGGATGAGTACCATAAAATCTTATCGCTTGTAAAAACGCAGCCCACGTCAGTCAACTTTGCAGGTATGACTTCTCCACTCATGGGTTCTTCCAATCGTGTTTGGGTAATTGATTCTGATGCCAACTAACATATGGAGACCAAATCTCTGAATTGTTCAATAAATTTCTATTCTAATTCTTGTGTTATTCAGGATATAAAATCAAAGATGATGATTGAACAAGGCGAAGAAAGAAATGAGTTGTATTTCCTACAACCAAACAATAATATCCAAGCTTGTCTTACCACCAAAACCAATCATGAACTATAGCATAGAAGATTTAGTCATCTCTCATATTAAAAAATGAAATTAGTAAAAGCTCATTTGGATTTAGTTTTCGATCTTGATGAATCTCATTATTGTGATACCTGTCATAAAGCCAAGCAAATTAGAATAAAATTTCCTTTGAGTGAGATTAATATAAAAAGTTCTTTTGATATGATTCATTGTGATAAATGGGGACCCTATTCGCAGTCCACTTTGTCTGGTGCACACTATTTTTTGAACATGGACGATTTTATAAGAACAACCTAGGTTTTTTTTTATGAGATTCAAGTATAAAACCTTTTCTCTTATAAGAGATTTTTTTAATCTTGTTAAGATCCAATTTCTCAAACAAATTGGGGTAGTTGAACGTAAACATCGACACCTTCTTGAAGTGGCCTGGGCTCTCCAGTTTTAATCAAATTTACCTATATATTTTTGGAGTGAGTGTGTTCTAACTATTGCCTATTTAATCAATCGAACATCAACACCTGAACTTAATGGAAAATGCCTTTTAAAAAACTTTTTCAGAAAAGACCGATTTATAAGCATCTTCATGTTTTTGGTTCATTATGTTATGCAACCAACACATGCCAAAATAAAAGTAAATTTGACTCTAGAGGTCGGTGTTACATATTTCTTGGATATTCGGAAGTACAAAAAGCATATAAGGTGTATGATCTAGAGAGTCATCAAGTTTTCACCAGTAGAGATGTGTTTTTTCATGAAAACATATTTTCTTATAACTCTATCAAAGAAAATGAGGATGAAACTGTATTGCCTAAGCCTATAGTTCATGCCGAAGAACAAGGAACAGTTACCATGTCACACCCTTTACAAGATTCATTACCTGAAGTGCCTACCCATGAAGCTCCTGATTCTTCCATTGAGATTCAACCGGAAACCATGAATGAAACCTCAAATAATGTTGAACCTATATCTCTCATACCTTTCTTCGAGAGTGGTATTAGAAAGTCATCTCGGCTGAGAAAGCCCAACACGTGGTTAAAGGAATTCTACTGCTCGTTAATTTTTTCATCAAGTCCAAACATGTCTTCAACACAAGGGTTCAAACTAAGTACTCATTTTCCATTATCAAAGTTTGTTTTCTTTAAAAAAAATTCAAGTAAACATTCTTCTTTTCTAGCTTTTATTGCTTTTACTCATGAACCTGACACCTTTGAAGAAGCGGTTCAATATAAAGTTTGGCAGGATGCTATGCACTCAAAAATATGTGCCTTGCGAGAGAATAATACTTGGACAATCACCACCTTACTTGATAACATGAAACCTATCGATTGTAAGTGGGTCTATAAAGTGAAACATAAATCTGACAGGTCAATTGAAAAGTATAAGGCACGGTTGGTCGCCAAAGGATACTCACAACAAGAGGGTCTTGAATATAATGAGACTTTTGCCCTGGTTGTTAAGATGGTCATGGTACGTACCTTGCTCACAATAGCGACTGCTCGCAATTAGGTACTTTGCCAAATGGATGTTCAAAATGCATTCTTGCATGAAGATTTATATGAGGATGTTTATATGGAGATTCCTCTCGGATATGTCCAACAAGGAGAGAACTTTGTGTGTAAGCTTCAAAAATCCCTATATGGCTTGAAGCAGTCACCACAAAATTGGTACCACAAACTCTCTAATGCTCTTGAAAGATTTGGGTTTAAACAATCTCATGCATATCATTCACTCTTTACTTATGTACAAGGCCATATCTTTGTGGTTGTTTTAATTTACGTGGATGATCTAGTTATTGTTGGCAACAATTCGGGAAAAGTTGATAAGTTGAAGCTATACCTTTCACAGTTGTTTCATGTAAAAGATTTAGGTGTTCTTAAGTATTTTTTGGGTATCGATGTTGCTTGCTCAAACAAAGGAATTTATCTCTCTCAACAAATGTATGCCTTGGATATCATAAACAAGATGGGTCTTCTTGGTGCCAAACCGATCTCTTTTCCCATTGAGCAGAAACATGGACTGAGTTTGGAATAGGGTGATCTCATACATAATCCAATCAACTATCATCATCTAGTTGGACGAACGATATATTTAAGTGTCACACGACCAAACATTCAATTTATGGTTCATATCTTAAGTCGGTTCATGCAACAACCAAGGCTCTCATAGTTTCAAGCTGCCCTTCAAGTGGTTCGATATTTGAAGTCACATTCTGGCCAAAGTATATTGCTGCAAAGTAATAATCCTCTTCATCTTACTACATTTTGTGACGTAGATTGGGCAGTTTGCCCTCAAACGTGATGCTCTGTAACCGGTTACTGCATATTTTTGGGTCTCACTCTTATCTCTTGGAAAACAAAGAAACAAGTTATTGTTTCTTGTTCATCAGTCGAGTCAGAGTACCGTGCTATGGCCAATGTTGTGTGTAAGTTTGTATGGCTTAAATTGCTATTAACTTATTTATGTGTCTCACACACACATCCAGTCACCATATTTTGTGACAATCAAGCGGCTCTGCATATTGCCACAAATCTAGTGTTTCATGAGCATACCAAACATATTGACATTGACTGTCATGTTGTGCATGAAAAGTTGACACAAGACTTTATTCGAACTTGTTATCTTCGTAGTCAAGATCAAGTAGCAGACTTAAAGGTGTTTGGGAAGGAAGCTTTTCTTTATCTTCTCGATAAACTAGGTGTGTGCAATCTCCACACACCTGTTTGAAGGGAAGTGTTAAGAGTACACAATGTTTAAGAGTTGTTAAGAGTGCACAATGTGTAAGAGTACAAAATTCTCAAAACTATCAAGAGTTCGGGATAACGATAGTGGAAGTTTGTTGAGATGAACATGTATAGTTAGCTACATTTGTTTTATGTATGTTTTTTCTGGTCTTCTTTAATGTGTGTGTGTATATATATATATATATATATATACTCCTGTATGCTGAATGGAAAGACAAGAACGTTTTTCCTACTATCCTCTCTTCCCTTTGTGTGTCGGGCTCGCTACGTCTTAATGTAAGGTATGGAGCCTTGAGGGATACATTCATGTGGATGATTCTTGCTAGCACTAGTCCTTCGTGTGATGCATGTTCATTTCATATGCATTCTGTTCACCGTCAACATTGTATTATATCTCTTTCTCTATGCTTGCAACAACTTTCTCGAGTTGTTGGGTTCCATTCATCCCCTATCTTCATACCCCTCTTAGATTTTATGAAGCAAGTTGTTTTGATCAAATCCATTCTTATAGATGGATTCAAACCCTTGGATCATACTTTTTGACAAAACAAACGATTTATTAAATCATAAACTTTTGTGTTTTGTCAACCATTGACTTTTTAATCACCAAAAATCATGCACATAAGTTGCATGAATTAAATGTCGATCTTCACTAAATGAGTGATATATATCACACTTATGGAGTCTAATTTGATCAAAACAAGGGTATAAAGATAGAGATGACATAATGCTTGAGCAGAACCGGTTTCCTTCTCGAGACAGATGCACTAATATGGCTGGGTTAGCCTGACCCTGCACATTTTTTTGGATGGGCTTGCCCATGGTTACATTGTTAAGCTCATGGGTTTAAACTGGGCTGGATGGGGCCGATTTGGCCCATATATATGTATATATATAGGTTAAATATTGGCTACTATACCACCGAGGTGGTATCCCATGTGGTAAGCGGGGTCCTGTCAAGCTGAAGGCCCAAGATCGAATCCCTCTGCCACATGGGGCGGCTAATTTTCTGATAGGAGTCTGCCTAACCTCAGGTTGCCTTTCAAAAAAAAAAAAAATTGGCTACTAATGAAGGTACGAAACTAATGAGTAGAAAACACTTTTTTCTTTAAAAAGTTTTATTTTTTTGTAGATCAAATGTGATGATTGTAATCTACATGGTTTGTTTAGTAGGAAACTTGTTTTGAATCATGTGATTATGACAAATAATTAGGTTTTTAAAGGGGTCAAAAAATCAATGGATCACAATGTATCAAAAATTCATAACCTAAAAGTTCACATTTATACATCAGAAAAGCATGATCCAAAACCTGATATATCCTTAGTAAACAAACCATGCTGAAGACATCTGTGTGGTTAGATTGAGTCGATACAACTTGCACCTATGATTTCTAGCTCATTAGTTTTGTACCTTCATTTGTAGCCAATTGGGTAAATATTGACACTAATGAGTAGAAATCACTTTTTTCTTCAAAAAATTCCAATTTTTTGTAGATCAAATGTTACTGTTGTGATCTACATGGTTTGTTTAGTAGAATACTTGTTTTGAATCATGTGATTATGACAAGTTATTAGGTTTTTAAAAGGAATCCAAAAATCAATTACCCATAATGTGCCAAAATTTTATAACTCAAAAGATCACATTTTATATCAGAAAAGCATGATTCTTAGCAAACAAACTATGTTAAACACATCTATGTGGTTAGATTGTGTCGATACAACTTGCACCTATGATTTTTAGCTCATTAATTTTGTACTTTCATTAGTAGCCAATATTTACCATTCCCCTCCACACACACACACACACACACACATATATATATATATATATATATATATATATATATATATATATATATATATATATATATATATATGAGTTAATATTGGCTACTAATGAAGGTACAAAACTAATGAATAGAAATCACTCTTTTTTTATTTTTTTTTATTTTTTTGTAGGTCAAATATTACAAATGTGATCTACACGGTTTTTTTAGTTGGAAATTTGTTTTGAATCATATGATTATATGATTATGACCATAGTTACAAATATCGTAAGAATTATGAAAATCTCGCGATAATATCGCTAGAAATTGCTTGAAAGTTTAAAACGGAAATTTCTCTCGAGATTTTCAAAATATCATGAGATTTATGAAAAAACATAAATACCGCAATTTGAACGCAATATTTATGTTTTAAATGGCTATTTATTGCGAAAAATTGTGTATTTTTATTTTTAAATAATTTTTATTAATATTTTCTTATAAAGAATAAATTTTATATTTTTAAATTTATTTTTTTATTGTCGAGATTTTGTCAAAAAAAAAACACGAGATTTATGAAAAATTTTCAATTTTCTCACGAGTTTTTGAAAAACAAGAAATTGCCATTTAAAACGTTTGTCACTATGATTATGACAAGTAATTAGGTTTTTAAAGGAGTCCAATAATCAATGGCCCACATTGTGCCAAAATTTTATAATTCAAAAGATCAAATTGTTACATCAGACAAGCATGATCCTTAGCAAACAAACCATGCTCAATGCATCCATGTGTTTAGAATGAGTCGATACAACTTGCACTTATGATTTTTAGCTTATTGGTTTCGTCCCTTCATTAATAGTCAATATTTCCTATATATATGTATATATAGAGAGAGGGAGGGAGAGAGATTTAATTACTGATAGCCGTGATAGGTGATAGCGGTGTTGGTAATGGTGGCAAGAAGTGATGGTAAGAAAATGATGGTGGTAGTAATAGTTGTGACGATGGCGGTGGTGGTTAAGTGTTGGAATTGGTAATAGTGGTGGTGATGATGGTAGAAGAAGAAAAAATGAATAGTGGGTGCCTTTCACTGGTGGGCTCCTCCTTAAGAGCTTGGGTGTCAATGACCCTATCCGAAGATTGCCCTCTTCGGTGGGGAACTTTGCAGTAAAAAAAAAAGAGTAGGCAAAAGAAAAAATTGTTCCTACCTTGTTTTAACATTTTAGGAACCCACACTGTATCCTTCTTTTTCTTTTTATTTAAAGAAAATTAGTGGCTTCATAGAGAACAATAATCAATCTACGATATGAAATGGGGTTTATGTTACCATCAGTTACGTTAACTACTCAAGAATGAGTGATGGGTGAGTCTTGGGATTCACGCCCTGCAATTAGGGATGCAAATTTTCAGATCCCAAAACACATTGGGAAATCGGATCGGTTTGGATAGGGACAGTCAAATTTTACAAATTTAGCTTCCAGAATCCGACCAGTTTGCAACCCTACCTACAATGTACCTAAACATGAACTGAAATAACATGTCAGAAATAGAAAAAAGAAAATGTAAAACTACAAACGAGATGGTGTTTATATACTGTAGAATGTAACACAATCATTTCATCAATGGGATCATCGCCATTTTCATCAAAGTTCATCACCTTCTAGGCTTGATATTTTACTCTCTTTAGCTTAATACTTAACTTCAACATTCGTGTATGATTTGTATATCTAACACGAACCATAATTTCTACTAATAACTGTTTTATTTTAACCAAACATTAGGAAGAAAGCTAAGTACATCCAGACATTTACTTAATAATACATCTCACTCCCATGTTTTTGAGTTTCTACGCTTAACTTCTAGATAATGTAAGACCATTAATCTTAATATACACTGAATTTGAGTACCGCTTTACAATCTGTCCTACATCTAATGGTCAGGTTCACGATCTTGCATGAGTAGAACCAAGTTGGTTCATGTTGAAGAGTAGAGCTGTGTAAAACCTCAGTCTGGGTCCAGTTGGCTTCTATGAGCGACTTCAGGGATTTGATGAGACCATCTCTGAAGATGAATATGCCAAGGCAAGCTGGTCGAAGCCTGCATGTTCTCAACAACAAACTCTTCTAGCGATGCATCTCCATTGATAAACTGAACTACCTGCCTCATGGTAGGCCTAGCCTCAGGTTTTTCCTGTGAGCAGAGCACACCAAGCTTCAACACCAACTCTGCCTCACTCCCAACAAATCTCATCCCAATCTTCTCATCTATAGCATGCAGTATCCACCCACTTCTCCAGCACATAAGCACCCAGTCCACCAGAACAATACTTTCAGCCTGTTTCTGTAAATTAATAGGTCTTCTGCCACAGGCCACTTCGAGAAGCAATGCTCCATAGGAGAAGACATCAGAGCTCGGTTCAGCCTTGCCGGTGCGTACAAGCTCCGGTGCCATATACCCCAGTGTGCCAACAACATGAGTGGTCTGGGGATTGGCTCCATGCTCATAGAGTCTTGCAAGCCCAAAATCACTAAGCCTCCCATTCAATTCACTGTCCAACAAAAATCACATATTTAGTTTACCATCGAAACTATTTTTTTTTTCATAGATATTTCAGTTGCATTTCACCTAAAAAGTCTTTAGAAAACTTTTCTAAAAGAACCCTTCATGAAAATCAGTTTAGAAGAACTCTTTACTCAATTTTTCATGTTTATTAGTCGACCAATAGGCTCGCCGGTCGACGAACCTTTTTGGCTTCAAATCTTCTAAGAAAAAATGTTATTTTTTTTTGAAAAATTAGTCGACCGAAGAATTTATCAGTCGACCGGACAGAATGTCTATTTTCTGGAAAAGTTTAGCAGTAGTCAACTGAAGGGTTTATCAGTCGACTGATCATAAAATTAGTCGACCGAAAGTTTTATCAGTCGACCGGACAGAATGCCCGTTTTCTGAAAAAATTTAGCAGCAGTCGACTGAAGGGTTTATCAGTCGACTGAACAGAATATCAATTTTTTGAAAATTTTAGCATTAGTCGACTGAAGGTTTTATCAGTCGACTGATCAGAATATCTGTTTTCTGGAAAAATTTTAGCATCAGTCGACTGAAGGTTTTATCAGTCGACTGATCAGAATATCTGTTCTCTGGAAAATTTTTAGCATCAGTCGACTGAAGGTTTTATCAGTCGACTGATCAGAATGTCTATTTTCTGGAAAAATTTTAGCATCAGTTGACTGATCAGAATATCTGTTTTCTGGAAAAAATTTAGCATCAGTCGACTGAAGGTTTTATCAGTCGACTGATCAGAATATCTGTTCTCTGGAAAAAATTTAGCATCAGTCGACTGAGGGTTTTATCAGTCGACTGATCAGAATGTCTATTTTCTGGAAAAAATTTACCATCAGTCGACTGAAGGTTTTATCAGTCGACTGATCAGAATGCCTGTTTTCTGGAAAAATTTTAGCATCAGTCAACTGAAGGTTTTATCAGTCGACTGAACAGAATGTCTGTTTTCTGGAAATTTCTGCAGCAGTCGACTGAAGGTTTTTATCAGTCGAATGAACATATTATCAGTCGACTAACTATTGTCTCAGTCGACTAATTTTGCGTTTTTCTGTAAATTTTTAAAAGGGCGTATCTTTTTATTTTTCAAACATTTTGATCATTCTAAATGGACTGTTTTGCCACCCCTTTCATCCTCAATGTATGGAATCTTTCAACTATAAATATGAGTGCATTCCACACTCAAAAACATCGAATCCAATCGAAATTACCCAATAGGAATGATATATCTTTATTTTACCATGATGTAAAATAGCAATCACGTATACATAACTTCAGACTTGATTAAAATCATTCAATCTACAAAGTAGGAAAGGTGTATTGAACAAGAAAATACAACCAAACAATAATTTCATGAATAATAATCCAAGATACGTAAGGTTCCACGCCATTTGCCTACTTTATTTTTTTGTTTCGATCTTGAATCCGTCATGGCTAACACCCACACCAAAAATATATGCATCTTTGTGATCATCGCAAAATTTTTCCTCTCTCGTAATATTCTCTCTCTTCCTTCTCTTTTGCTTTCCGACCTCTTATTTTCCTCCTTATTGAAGGGAGAAGAATAAAAAGACAGAAAAGAGAAAGAGAAGAGAAAAGAAAGAAGGAGAAAGAGAAGAGGAACTATTTTGCGCGGTCTCACTTGACCTTGATTTTGAAAATATTTGAAATAACTCGCCTCTGTTTTTGAAATATTTGCGGGAAAATCGGGAGACGGGATTCGCTCGTCGGTACGAGGTTCGACCGTTCCTGGCACCTTTACCAGGGGTAATCGAACCAAGGGTCGAATTTTATGCCTTTTGCTTTGCAAAGAATTTATCTAAGTATTTATCCTAAGTCTAAATGCACAATGAATCATGCTTGTGCAATATGCAAAGATGTATGCTCTTTTTGAAAATATTTTGAAAAATTTCCAAGTGAAATTGATAAAGTGAAGAAATGATTCCTAACTTAGAATTTAAGATTAAAGTTCTAAGTTTTTAGGATAATCAAGAGCTTGGGAAGATAAATCTAGATCTGGAAAGAGATGGTTTTTGAAGTTTTTTTGAGATAAAAGAAGAAGAAAGAAATTTTCTAAGTCATAAATGGACTTTGAGTCAGAAATAGAAATAAAAATGGAATTGAATCAGTAGAAAAGATAAAATTGGGAAAAATTGAGAAATGAAATTGATTAAAAGTTGGAATTTCAAGATGAAATCTGAATCCGAGATCTGGATTCAGAATAGAGTTTCAAAGTTGAATTTTGGATTTAGGATCTGAAATGGGAACTTGATCGGGAATGAAATGGAATTAGTTTTAAGAATTGGAATAAAAACGAAATTTTGGATTTTGGAATTTTGAATGGAATTGGATTCGAGATTTGAAATCCAAGATAGTATTTGGATCTGAAATCCGAGATCCAATAGTGGATTTGAACTCTGGATCCTAAGATGGAATTGGATCTGAAGTCTGAGATCCAAGGTAGAGTTGGGCTCTGGATCCTAAGAGGGATTTGGATCTTCAATTTGAGATCCAAGATGAAGTTGGATTCTTGAATCCTAAAATGGAATTGGATTTGAAGCCTAAGATCCAAAATAGAATGGGGATCTAGATCCTAAGCGGGATTTTGGATCTGTAATCTGACATCCAAAGTGAAACTGGTTCTGGATCCTGGAATGAATTTGGATCTGTAATCTGAGATCCAAAGGGGAATTGAATTCTGGATCCTAAAAAATGGATTTTGGATCTGAAGTCTGAGATCCAAAGAGGAATTGAATTCTGGATCCTAGATGGAATTTGGATCTGTAACTGGAGATCCAAAGTGGAATGGAGTTTTATACTTGGAAATCTGGATCCAAGTTGAGACTAGGATTTGACTTTGGATTTGGGTTTTTAGAAACCCAAAATTTAAGTTTTGAGATTCGAATCCAGACCTTGATTGAAGATAAAGGAGGTGAACTTGATTAGAATCAGAAGATAACTTCAAAATTAAATTGAACTTTGAAATTGAATTTTGAATTGAGTTGGAAATTTGAAGTTTGAATATAAAGGAGTTTCAAAGTCAAATGGGACTTTGAAATTTTAAATCTTAAAATGGGATAGAATTGGATTTGAATAAGATCTGATGAAGAAGAAAAAAACACTTGGGATTTTGAAAAAAGGAGTTTTGAAAATATGATGCAATTCTACCCTATATGATGAATGAATTTGAATAAGTTTGAAATTGGATTTTGAAAAATTATTTCATTCTTTAAATGAATTAAAATAAGATTGAAAATATAATACATCCTTGACTATGGTCATTGAATGTATTATATGATAATCTATATTTAGATTCAAAAGAAGAATAAAATACATTTTTAGTGCTTTTATAGAATTTAAAATGAAACTAATTCTCAATATACCCTGACTATGGCCATTGATATATTTTGAATTAATTTTAAGTTAGATTCTGATAAAAGAAGAAAATATTTAAGGAAAATATAATGAATTTTGAAAAATGGATCCAGTGTGGATCCAGTGTTATTTTGTAAAAGATAAAAATGCTAAGTTTTGTCCACACCCTGACTATGGCCATTGATATGGATCATCAACTTAGAATTAATTTACCTCTTACGAAATGGTGCATGTGCCATTCGTGTTTCACCATTGTAGGAATTTGAGAAATAAAATAAAATGATATGGAACAAACAATTTGAGATCTATATGCACATACATTTTAATCTAAAACTGGAAAGTAAAGCTTCTCATTATCATCTAGCTATTACAGCTTTGAATTTGAAATTCGAAGTTAATATCCATAATCTAAGAAGGAGATCAGCATCTTATATGTATTTCCTGCAAAATAAGGTTATTATATGGCAAAACCACCATATATGAAGAGAAATTCAAAGGTTATAATAAAACTAGAATGTACATGATGATATATGAATGTTAATGGAGAAATATACATAAAATGTATAAACAATGTATGATGATGATAAAGTATATATATTGAAGTATACGTGTAATATACCAAGCTACTGAGAAAACGAATGCTATGCACCTATACATGATACCCTAAACTGATGATGAGACATAAAAGGTATATGGATGATATGAGGATAATGACTGAAAATAGATGCTAAAAAGTATTAAGTAAAAGGGGATTTTGCAAATAGGCTATTAACCAAAAGAATTTTACAGTTTTTGTTCTGGAAGGGAATGGTGGAGTATGAGGTGATGAAGAAGGTAAAACGATATGGGTAAGTAGTAGCAGTTGAAATAGGGTTGGATCTTAGGAGGCTGATGGAAATGTACAGAGGGAACAGGGTATGCTCCTACCACTGCTAAAAAGCACTGTAACGGGGAGATGACAGGGAATCCATGTTACACAGAAATTAAAAAAAAAATCAAAAGGAAGTTCAGAGATAAATTGGGGAAAAGAAAATGAATGTTGGAACCAGAAGGTCCCGTTAATGTAGCAATGGATGGGTCGATCCTGCTATATGCAGGTCGATCCCATCCTTAATGCCTTGAGGGGAAAACAAAATTCAAAACAGGAAAGGTGATAATATGAAATTCCTATAGAAAATCAGAATAAAAGAAAAGGAAGGAAAACTTATGAAAATCAGGGACAAATACGATAAGCAACAGGAAAGGGAGGGGAAGGGGAAGAAAATCATGAAGAATTAAAAGAGCTACGATGAGAAAACGTAAAAGAAATAAGAAAATCAAAAATTAAAATAAATGGAAGAAGAAGGGTGTTACCTACCGTAATTTGATGGAAGATCCGATGGTAGAAGGATAGAGTTGATCCTTCGATGCCCTCTGTGATCGCGGTCTATACTTCGATTGGGAGGGAAGAGGCTCTTCTGTTATAAAGCTGCAGGGGGCTGACCACCGTAGCACTCCTGAGTGATAGTTAATCTTCGATTGGTTAGGGAAAAAGACCAGGAAACTAAGAAGAAGGAGAAAGGGAGAGAGAAGGAGGAAGAAGATCGAGAAATGGGGCAATGCGGAGGTGAAGAAGTGGTTGTCGATTGAGAAGAGGGGGGCTGGGGTGAAAACGGATGGGTTAGGGTTCTTCCTGCGGTTTGTTAAATAGGGGAAGGAGAAGGATCGAGAAGGTGAGTTTGTTGAAGATGAACGGGATGAGGTGAATTCGTTGGTGATGGAAGGTGGAGAAGGAGATGGATCGAGCGGCAATGGAGGGGAGATACCAGAGTGAGGGAGGCGGCTCTCTTTCGTCTCTTTCTCATTTACGAAGGGTTTTAAAACCCTAAAAGCGGATTTTGCGTATGACCCCTCTGGTTTTTGAGTTTTTACAAAAACAGGCTCTCAGGGCTTTTTAGCGAAAATTTGACTTTTAAAGTTTAAACTAATTCATTTTTTTCTCAAAATTTTTCCATTTTTTTGGTTTTTTGGTGTTATCTCTCTATTTTTTTGTTTTTGTAAAAAATCCTAAGATTTTACGAGAAATAAAGATTTTTTAAAACTGATTTTTTGTAGTTTTGCAAAAATATTTACAAAAGAGAGTCTTTTGAGAATTCGGGTTCTTATTTTTGAATTTTTTCTCAAAGAGGGGATCAGACTCGATTTGGATCAAAAATGGGGTCAGAGCTAAGATTTGGGGTCCGAATTCTAATGAATCCAAGGGATGAATGGAATTTTTGGTTAAAAATTTACCCGATTATTCAGAGGGCGGAGGTCAGGGGCAAAAAGGTCATTTTTGAATTTTTTGGAAAATTTGGGGTGTTCACAATCTTCCTACATAGATTCGAACTGTAGGTTTTGATATGAGTACTACATATTACTAGGCACACACATAGGAACAAAATGCCCTTACAAAGAACACCACAGTGCCCCAACGTTGGCCAAGGGTGAGAACCATTGGCTGAACCACTACATATTGACCTATTGACGAGTAGGTGTTTCAACTCATGCCACCTCGGTCTCAAGACCCTAAACATACCTACATATAGGTGGTGCTTGTCACGTAAACTCCATGTTATTGCAACATAGATGTGCAACATGGCATCAAGCACTTACATACAAATAGCAATGCTCCTTACCTCTTTGGAGTCTCACGACGGCAAGGCTGCAACCCCTTCTCTTCGTTAGAGCGGCACCCCACGTCGATAATGGATGTTCACGCGTTCAGCAAGGGAGGTCCACACAGTCCAACAATGGAGGTCGACCACCACCGTGAGAGAGAGAGAGGGATAGAGAGATACGTCTAATGTAACTCCTTACCAAAAATCTCTCATTTAACTCCTCTATTTAGGGGGAAGTTACCAAATCTTCAAGGCATTTAATCTTCACCCAAATCTTACGTTTTTTTGTTGGGATAGCATCTCTTCCGATTTTGCCCTTTACTCCATATGTCATTTTTTTCAACTTCCACTCTCTTTTTTCCTTATTGTGGTACCCCTCATCCCTTGATGCATGGGATTCTCCTCTATCTTTGGTAAGGTGAGAGGAGTTGCTCACGTTTTTGGTGGAGAGAGACCAAAAAGGTAGGGTTTAATTTGAGCCCACGTTTTTACCCTTTTCACCAAGGTAGAAATCATCACTTTCTTGTGAAAAAAATAATTTGTTCATAGGGGGTTTTGAACTTGGGTTGTGGTATCACACACCGTGTGTCCTACCACAACACCACACCATCACTTGTTGTTTACTTTTGCGAAAATATTCTTTTTATGTCGTATTGAGACGTTTTTCCTTGTTGATGGATTTCTTCCATTTTCAAGTGGATTTTTCACCCGTTGGTTTTAAACTTGCACTTGCTTACTTTAAATGTGTTTCGGATCTTACGCTATCATCCTGAAACCATCGGGTTTCCTTACTTGGCCTCGTGAACCGGGTCGGATCATCAGATCGTCAAAGTCCAGATCCAAGTACCCTTTCCAGTATTCGTTATTGGATTCGCTCGACTGGCCCGCAAGCCTCAAAATCACATTGAATATCTCATAAACCATATTATCTCACGTAAACACACATTTTTATTTCATTGAAAATTCTTTAAAATTCATGGGTTTTACAGGTGTGCAGGTGAATTAGGCCAAAACTTTTGGAGGTATTTGAAAATTTTTCTTTATATTATGTGTGTGGAGAGAGAGAGAGAGCCGAAAGAATATCAACATTACCACTCATGAAAATCAACAAAATGTTGAACCCATGAATCGAACAAGATAGAAAACAAAAATAAAATATAGAAAAATAATAAGCTAAAGAAAAAGAAGATCCGCTGGATTAGAAGGAACCACCAATGAGTGAACGTTGATCAAAGGGAAGGAGAGGTCTCTAAGATGCATACATAGAATCATGTATACATCAACCATGATTTTATGGACAAGATTATTAAGGACGGTCGAAATTTGACGAAAAATAGCATCATTGCGTGTCATCCAAACAAACCACCAAGTAGTAAGCAACCACGTCTTCCAGACCAGTCTCCATTGCTTGCATCGTCTAATTCCAACAGGGCCCAGAAGCAGACCAAGCACAAAAAACACATCTTTGAAAATTACGTGCGGAGATCTCCACGTCCTATTAAATATGGACACAAAGATTGGGCGGGACTAGAATAAATGAGAGGTAGTTTCTTTAGTAGCTTGACAAAGCACACACCAACTAGAAAATTGAAAACCCAACTTCTTTAAATAACTGTGAGTCTGAACCCTATCATGCAAAATTAACCAAGCCAAGACCCGAGATCTTGGGGAAGGGCCCTTAGCCCATAACACACACTCAGGGAACCAATCTGCCCCCGGGGGAAGTAACGATCTATACAATTTGTGGGTGTGGAATGCACCATTTGGAGCAATCGCCCATTGCAACCACTGATCATAATTTTCAGCATCCCCAATTTAGTATCTAAAGAATGATAAGGCTCTCAGCTAAATGCTTCGCAAGTGCGAGATCGCCAACCCCTGGGTTCCATGATGAAAAAAAGATAAATCAGAAGCACCATATTTAGCATAAAGCAAACGAGCACATGGAGAACGTGGTTGATGGGCTATCCAACATTGCTTAGCCATAAGAGCAATACTCCTCTGTCTTGGAGCAAAAACACCTAATAATCTTGTTCATAAACCAGGTTCGTTACTCCAATTCAAAACAATGGGGGCATGGTTCGAGACCGTGAAAGGCTCAATAAGAGATCTAACAACTAGGATTTAATGTATGATGAATCTTTTAATACATCAGAATGATGGAACCTGTTTCCTTGCTATTTGGGTTCCTTCAAAAGGATGAACATGTTTTATGGGTTGAGGCCTGCTTTAAAGAGAAAGTAAACCTTGAGACTACTTTATCCATTAATAAAGCTCTCTCTCTCTCTCTCTCTCTCTCTCTCTCTCTCTCTCTCTCTCTCTCTCTCTCTCTCTCTCTCTCTTACACGCATATCAAAATCTCCCTCACTGTATGCTTTTTTATGATGAAGGAACCCTCACCTAGATAAGCTCCACAAGTTTTTCATGAAGCGGTTTATCCAGACGACAAATGTGGCAACCATGTTGCATGCTATATATTCTGCTTCTTATGTATATACACAACCTTATTTCTTGTAAGATCAAGAAATAACACCATCTCCAAATAAGAAAATCTATGACTAAGAAACAACACCACCTAAAAATAAAAAAATGTAGGCTAAAGTAGATTTATTGTCATCCATACCACTAGCAAAATTAGCATCAAAATATTCAATTAACTCTAAATTATTTGCATGATAACACAATTTTAAGTTTTTAATTTATGTTAAATATTTAAATATTCTCTTTACCGCTTGCCAATGAAACCAACCAAGATTGCTTTAATATCGGCTAATGAGACTTGCAACAAAGTTAATTTCTAGTCTAGTACATAACATAACATACATCAAGCTTTTAACAACTTGAGCATAAGGGACAATCAATTTCTTGTCCTTCACCTGAACAATCATTCTCGCTCAACTTGACCACTTTAGTCACGTGAGTTTCAATTGACTTACATTCATGCATTCTAAATTTTCTAAGTATATGATCAATATATATCTCTTGACTTAGACATATCAATATGCTTTGAATATATAAAAAAAGTTAAAGTGAAAGAGTGATTTACGGGCACCTTCATTCTCTCAATCCAAGGACACTTTCTCAACTCAAAGAGCAACTTTGAGCCATGATGTTGTTAAAGTACCAAGACAGAAGAACACTAAGACACCACCATGGGCCAAGGATTCTAAACACACTTTCAACAACAATTGAAAGTGGACCAAGATGTTTTCATTAATGTGACAAAATCAAACATCTTGCAACATAATACCCAACTGTCATTAAATGAGTCTAATAAGTTGAGCATAATAAATTTAACGCAAAAAAGGGCAAAGATGTAGAGCATGAAGAGGAAGCAATCATGTTCTATCAAGATGACCTATTATGTTGTCTCATTATTGGTGGTTGTGTTATTATCCTCTGTGATTTATTCGAGACCAACTTCTCTTAACTTGGGGAGGATGGTGCACACGTTCAATTGGAGCTAGATCCAGTTGTAGCGAGTTGCAAATATCTAAGGATGAAGAAGAATAAAGGATGATAGAGTTTGGATATTCAAGATCCATGGTTCATAATTTGATTTCTTTGGACCTTTGGATTCTTTTTGTAAAACCCAAGGAAAGAGGTGAGAGTAGAGAAAACAGTTTCCCAAATTGAGGAACCACTTTCCCCTCTTGACGGTAGGGATGGGGATAAAACTCCCCTCCCCCCCCCCCCCCCCCGGCCCCCCCCCACACACACACACATAACCATTAATAGTGGGCAGGGGGTGCTTTCTTTCACCCACCATGAGGGCATTATAAATAGCCCTCATGGCGAGCCTCTGCTCTACTAACTATGAGAAAGAGAGAGTTGTAGACAAAGAAAGAGTTTAAAAGAAAGATTGAAGGAGAACCGCCACTGTTGGAGCATCGCCGCCAAGAGAGGTAAACCCTCCTTTTTTGTTTTAAATGAAAAACTGACAACCATGGTTGCCGACGTGCCCATTGAGACATTAAGAGAAGGCCTGCAACCATGGCTACCTGCATGTGTGTGTGTGTGTGTGTGTGTGTGTGTGTGTGTGTGTGTGTGTGTGTGTGTGTGTGTGTGTGTGTGAGAGAGAGAGAGAGAGAGAGAGAGAGAGAGCAACTTGAGGTTGTCGGCAACCTCTGTTAAGAGAGTGAAGGTTGGGGACGGGGTCATGCCCCTTCCACCTTAAACACCTCCCTCTTAAGTCGGAAGACCAACTTGGTCTAGGGGTAGCCCAAACTAAGTTGGGTATGTTGGTCGGCTCAAGAAAAAAATAAGTCTTGGTCTGATTGAATTGTTTTGGACCAAGACAGTCTGATCAAAACAGGGTGTGAACCTAGACTAGGTTGAGTCTGACAAAGATCGACTTTGTCTGAGATTAGTCCAAACCAAGTCTGGCCAAGTGAAAAAAATTTGTCTCGATCGACCAGACCGAGATGGTCTGACCAAACTGGCTCAGGTCTAACAGAGTCTCAGTTCTTTAATTTGGGTTTGAATTAAACTAGACCAGACTAGCTCTGGGTCCAGTTCAATTCAGTTGACCTAGATCGATCCAGGTTTAACTATATCCAGACAGAACTGGGTCTAGATCTAAATGGATCAGTTATAGATCTAGATCAAATCTGGATCTGGATTTTATTTGTCTAGATGAATCAATTTTGGATCCAAATAAGAACTGAATATAGATACAATCCATAACTAGATAGATTTATTTTGGATCCAAATCAAAACTGGATCTGAATCCTATTTATAACTAGATGAATCAGTTCTAAATCCAAATAAGAATTAGGTCTGGATCCAGTCTGACAGTTCTAGATTCATATAAGATGTTTTAGACTGAATCAGTTTTGGTTCTTGATTGAGACAAAACTGAACTAGTTTGGTTTGGTTCCAGTCCAGTTACACTAAACTAGATACAGATCCACACCATTTAGTAAGTGGATTTAAGATGTGTTTTAGAGAATCCAAATGGGTCTTAACCCAAACCTAGTTGGCTCTGGACTAGGTTCAGTAAACCTAGTATTTCAAACTTAGACCAAACTCGGTTTGACCTAGGCTAAGTTAGGTCAAATCGCTGAGAGGTGACATGACCAAACTACCATTGTGTATAACTCGATATCTAATTAAGTAAATGAGCATAACTTTGCACCCCAAACTCATAATTGAGTGAGGTTTGATTTATTGGGTTCATGTCATAGAGAGAAATATAATTGTCATATGGTTTCAACCAAGGGCACATAAATTGAGGTCTGACAGATAAACCTTAGGAGAGGTATTTTAATAATTTTGATAATATATAAATAATGTTTGTTTATTAATATAAGCATGCTTATGTGATAATCAGATTCTATTATTAGAACCATATGAGGCTCGACTGCGACTAGAGTACAATGTTTGTATTTGATGTAAGAGAAACTATAAGCATTTTGTTAATAAAACATTGTATGTTGTCGCATTTATAAATTAGATTATATAAAATCATGTTTACATGAGATCATGACTGGATTCTAATGAGTTTGCAACTACATGATAGAAATACAAATGAA
This sequence comes from Nuphar pumila, assembly GCF_984573655.1. Lineage (NCBI taxonomy): Eukaryota > Viridiplantae > Streptophyta > Magnoliopsida > Nymphaeales > Nymphaeaceae > Nuphar > Nuphar pumila. The sequence goes on along the minus strand of NC_143249.1, from coordinate 14,693,541 downwards.
TTAGTCTTGAATGTCATAAATGATTTCATGTATATGTGATATTTCAATATGAGTTGCATGTATTGAATTATTGTGTATTAGATGAAATGCATATTTGAGTTTATAAAAAACTTAAAAACACATGTATGAGAACAAAGTTCTTGAGATGAGATTTGAGTTCCATATATAATAATTACAAAGGTGCTACTATACTGAGAATATTATAGCATGCTTAGAACCCCATAAATCACTAAGAAAGATGGTGAAAATGGCTGCTTGATGGCCATCAGCGTGTGAGCCGCCACTGTTGGGGTCTTCGAGATTTATACATGTAGAGAAACTACATCTCTGCATGCTTAGAAAATTGGTAAACCTCAAAATCCTAGGACTTGTCCCTTGAGAATACTTGAATGAGAATGTTCCTTGAGAACATTGTCGGGAGACAATGAAAATGAACTCAAGTGAGAGTTCATATGAATGCATGAGATACATATATCTTAGGAAATGTTAGGGTTTCATCGAGAGAGTTTGAGACTTTAGAGTAGATTAAAATATAACATGTACCATAAAAGCCTTGGGGCAAGTATAGCTCTAAACTTTTGATTTTTCTGCTTTCTATCAAGGGTCTTAAACTGTAATAGACTGAGTGAAAGTGGTTCATAGTCTGGCCAATATGATAGAATTGTGATATTTTACACGGATTGCTATGCCTATAATAGGCTATTACCAGTATAACCGAAATAGAGAGTAGTTAGTATTGAGATGATGGTAACTTGTAATAATTGAGTAACAAATTGAGAAAAATTAAAAGACACAAACATGTGTGCGATGTATGATCGAAAACGAAAATTAAGACTAGGGGTTTTATAGCCCACTACAATTGTAATTTGAATTTATTTCTGATTATAATTTATTTCTTACTGAGTTTAAACTCACATCCTTTAATTATTACAATTGTAGGTTTCAGGTGACTTGAAAGACATGACTTGGTATTAGGACGTTGCCAGCCTTGTTTAGGACATAGGTGACCTTGTCTTTCAGCATGGCAGTTTTTTTTTTTTCTTTTGTTTATTGAACTTGACATATGATGCTTCACTTGGTGTAGTCTTTATAGCTTTGAATGATGTAGTCTTTATGGCTTTCGTGAGATTTGCTCTATTTGAACTTAAATGATAATATTTATTTAGAAAAAAAAAATTTGTGCCATGTTTTCTGTGGGCTACTTTGGTATTTTCTTTTACAATGTGATACCCATGAACCCAAACTCCAGAAGCCTTGGATCAGGGTGTTACACTTTAGGTTGAGATCATATCTAAAATCTGTCATACAGTTTTGTTATTTGCTTATGATACTTGTTATGTGAATTTTGTTGGATGATTGGTTGATTGAAATATTTTATTACTCATTTTTCATTTTTTTTCCTTAACGTAGCTCAAGTAGGAATAGCGGTAAAGTAGACTTCCCACCATGATTTCGGCAACGAGATTGCATTATATTCTGTGGCTGGTTTGTCTGCGCTTTGCTTTTCTGTTTTCTGTAGAGCTCTACTATATTTCCAGTATTCTCGACTGTCCTGTGTATTGTTTATGGTCTTTATCAGTAATAGCCTGGTGACACTTTGTGTGGCTGATGGACAGACATTTCTTTTGGGTGTTGTCTTATCACCAAGACGTCGGTATCACACTGGGCCAGCTGGTTCAACCCATTACCGTAGATGCATGCAAATTTTACAAAGTTTTTGACCCATTCACATGGCTCAGATGTATACGGGTTGGGTTCCCTTCAGATCCAGGAATTACTGATTGCGACTTAGCCTAATCAGATTCGTAGTCTTGATTTGGGGTTGGGTGGGCAAAGCTAATATGGATACACCTTTAATATATAATCGGATTCAAATTCACTTCGAATGCAAGATCATTGCATACTAAATCTCAATCCAATTATTAATCGAATCTGAGTTTCTTTCTTTTCTGAAGAAAAAAAAATTGAATTTGCGTTCAACTGGGCGTTCGACCAATATCCAACCTGTTAACGTTAAAAAAAAATGGCTTCAGCCAATGGAAATACCAACAGCAAGACATGTAAACTTAAGTCTGAACCATACTACTGAATTCGCTATCGAGCTCACTAAGAGATCCGAGGTAATCAAATTTGCAGGAAAATGAGGTTTTGAAAAATCCATATTTCAGTTAAGATACATATCTCCAAAGAGAAACCAATAGGATAAAGACACGTGTATCTCCAAGGGGAGTGTTTGTTTTACCCCACTCAAGGGAAGTCACTTTCCTTTGAAAGGAATGACCAGGAGGGAAGGTACTTTCTCGTGGAAAGAGGTGTGAACCCATTTTGACGAAAAGAAGAAGAAGTTATTTTGCATTTATTATGTAGGCCTCACCACGTTTTTCTCATGAAAATGTTCGTTTTACCAGGCCCTCTTGCCTATGAAAGCGGTAAGAAGCACTAAATTCCTTGAATTAGTTGTCAAATCCAGTTTTTATGTGCAAATACAAAGCAGACTGTCTCACCTCCTTTCTCATTCCCATTGTCAACTCTAAAGTCGGTCCTGAGGAATTTGTACCATAGTGACAAATATCGCGAGAAATTGCCTGAAAGTTTAAAATGGCAATTTCTCGCCAGATTTTCAAAATATCGTGAGATTTATGAAAAAAATATAAATACCATGATTTAAACACGATATTTACGTTTTAAACGGCTATTTATCACGAAAAATGTGTACTTTTAATTCTAAATAATTTTTATTAGTATTTTCTTATAAAAAATAATTTTTATATTTTTTAATTTATTTTTTTATTGCCAAGATTTTGCTGAAAAAGCGCGAGATTTATGAAAATTTTTCAATTTCTCACGAGTTTTTGAAAAACGAGAAATTGCCGTTTAAAACTTTTGTCACCATGATTTGTACACACATACCTTTGAAATAAACATTATTCTACGGATATTATTCTAATAAATGGGTAATATGGAAGGTGATGAGAAAAAATCGATATTTTAAAAGATATATAAGCTCCTAGCTTTCATGTCAGACATATTTTATCTTCGGGTTTTTTGCAAATTACTCCCTGCCTTATAGTCAATTTGCAAAATAGTTCCTTCCTTGTGCCATTTCGCAAATACTCTTTCACCGTTATAACAAACTGGTCCTTCTGTCAAGAGCTGTTAGTTTGACCATGGTTATTAACTGGTCACAAAATGCCCTTCATCAAGCAGTTTTTAGTGTATTAACTTTTCGCAAATTAGTCTTAAATTTGTTCACATTTTGCAAATTGGTCTTTCTGGAAGGGGACCATCCATCAATTTGTATGTCTTTTAACAGTTACTGTCAGAAAAGCTAACAACAGCTGTTAACCGCAAAGACTGGTTTGTAAGGGTTAATGAAAAGGCAAGGACTGTTCTGCAAAATGGCATAAGCCAGGGACTATTTTGCAAATTGGCTATAAGGCAGGGACCAATTTACAAAAAAAAAGCCTTTACATTCTTTTGAATGTTTGGATTGGTGTTTAGGCCTTGTTTAGATGACGGAGGCAAAACTAGGTTCTTAGAGAACTAGCTTTGCCTATAAACCTGGTCTACTTTGCCAAGAACCTAGTTGTTTAGGTGTTTTGGCTAACCAAAAACTGGGTTTTTTTCATGTTTTTGATTTGCAAAAATTCAAAAAGGAAAAAAGAATGGCCATACATCAAAATAAAGCAAAAAAGTGCCCAGCTATTTTTCGATAATCTATTAGCCTGGGCTGGTTCTGACCAGCATTAGCCATGCCAGCCATTACTACCCGGGTCGTTTTCTGACCGATAGATGCCCAAAAATGCCTATGAGTGACTGCAAATGAATTTAAAAAAAAAAGATTTTTTTCTTTGACAATTTTCAGCCTGTAACTGGATGCAAAGTAGTGCCTTTTCTTGAAAAAAAAATAGTTTTTGATTAAAAAGTCATTTTGAAATCTTTTTCCTTGATTACTTCTCTTACAAGGTGTGAAATCTACTATGGAAGAAGAATACCCACACTCGCCTTGTTATTAGATTGCTCTGTCTCTATCAATTTGGATGGGACAAACTACTAGGTTTAGTCCTATGGTGGAACCTAATTAGTCAGAATCTTAGTGATTTGACAAAATTGGTTGGGTTTAGTATAGGGCTGGTAAACAAGTTGAACCAAACCGGCATATTCACGATCGGCTCATTTACCAATTTATTGAGCTCATGACTTGGCTAGTGTTCGTGTTTAGCCGAGCCAAGTTCCTGCTCGTCTCGTCCCCTGGATGAGACAAGCCAAACACAGGCTGACTCTTGGAAACATATTCCATGTTATCTATACATGGAATTTATATATTTTTTATATATTACACATAATAATGCATAATAGTTCATATTTTATGTATATGCTTTCTATGCATCCTTTTCTTTGTACATATATTTTATACATTCTTCTTTTTATATATTATACTTAAAATATATATTATACATAAAAATATATTTTTTATTTGATTAACCCTTCGGAGCCGAATACTCGGTCTTTAGGCTCAACTCATTTAAGCTAAATAAGCTGCTCATGGCTAGGTTTGCCAGCTATATGAACCGATCATAAATGAGTCATGAGCTGCTCGGTGCACTTACCAGCCCCAGTTTAGTGTACCTATGGTATTTGGTGGAACAATCAATTTGGTAGAGTCGAGGTCCACTCATCCTTATCTTCATACTCCTCTTCGGGATTTCATTGATACAAGTTGTTTCGATCAAATCGGACTTTATGGATGTGATCTACATAGTTCATTTAGTAGGGATCAATATTTGAATCGCTGGAATCCGACTTGTTCACAGGATTGTTTAGTAACTAAAAAATTCAACAGGTGAGACAACAAAATTTTGAAATTTAAAAAAAATACGTATTTTATTTTTATCAAAAAGGTACAATCCGAGGGTTCTTTATTATTAAATCAACCATGCTGAATCCATCTATGTGTGTCAGATTTGATCAAAACAACTTGCATAAATAAGATCTCCAAGGGGTATGAAGATGGGGGATGACATAGGGGAAGAGTGAAACCAAATTGGGTCAAGTTAGGTAGCAAAAAATCTAGACAGTAAAATCTAAGAAAATGCACATGATATGACGCAATGGTGCAGAAGCTAGATTTTTGAGAAACAGTTATAAGGGATAGAAAACATGGCTTTTGTATCCCTGCCCAGGGTGCGGGAATTGTTCGTTGAGGCAGAGTTCCACTTGTAGTGATGGCAGCTCCGTTAGTTAAGCTCAAAATGAAGTTGGATTCATGAAAGCCATTTAAGATGGAGTTTGTAGTTGAAGTTTCAGGTTTGGTGAGAATAACATAAGGAATGAGCAGAATAGTATATATTCAATAGCAGAAGATTTCTGTTCAAGTATGCCATAGAATTGAATGAGTATGTTCATTCAGGACTTTTTTTATTTTTATATTTTCATGGAGAAACCACCCTCAGGATCAGAGACCTAGCCGCGCTGACTTTGCCTGCCATACTTGTGATCGTTGTCCTGAGAGTGTAAAACTTCGTGGGCTTACCTCTTGCTCCCATGGAGTTGCCATGCTTCGCACAAGGGGTGATGCCCATGGGATTTGAACCTATAGTACTTGCCTAGCGTTCTAGGTCCCAATCTCACTACACCAAACCCCTTTGGGGCATATGTTTGTTTAGACTTGAGATTCACACTCTACAGTCAATGCTATTTTTTTTTAATTTGTGTGAATAACAATAGCAGGTTGTTAACCTAAACATATTATGAAACAACATATCAGAAATATATAATAATGAAGAAAAAAAAAGAAACACAAAACTACCCCTGAAATGGCTCTGAGAATTTAACACAAATCATTTTCTGAAATGAATTCTAGTCTTCCCTCTAAGATGAACCATCATTTTCATCGAACGTCATCTTTGCTGCTTGTTTCTTTTTTTGTGGGAACGTACGTCTTTGCCTCTTGCTATCTTACTCTGTCTTTAGCTTATATCTAAGTTCAACACTTGTATTTGAATATTTTTTTTTCTGAAAGGCAAGCTGGGGTTAGGCAGTTCCCCACCAGTTATTACTCAACGTACCGCTGGGGTTTGAACCTGCAACGTCCCCACCACAAGACGTGCACTGACAGCTCCTACCAACCACACGGAGCCCCAGTTGGTATTTGTATTGCTTTTTATTCTATCAAGAATCATGACTTATACAAACGACTACTGTTTTATTCAAAACAAACATTAGCAGAAATAAACAATAGCTAAAAAAATCCAAAGGCTCACTTCTTGTTTCTCACTACCATGGTTGTTCAGTTTCCATGCTGAACTTCTAAATAATGCAAGGCCTTCGCATTTACATAGAAATTCAGTAGTTCGGTATCAGTCTGTTCTACATCTAACTGGCATGTGGTTTGGGATCGTGAATGAGTTGCAGCAAGTTAGTTCATGTTGAACCGCTCGGAGCTTTGACCAGTTAACTTGTTGGAGCCAGTTCAAAGGTCAAAGTTAGTGCCAGAGTTTGATGAGAGCATCTCTAAAGATGGATACACCAAGGGAAACTGGTCGAAGCCTGCATCATTATCCATGACCAAATTCTCAACAGCAAACTCTTTTAAAGATGCATCTCCATTGAGAAACTGAACCACCTGCCTCATGGTAGGCCTGGTCTCAGGTATTGCCTGTGAGCAGAGCACACCAAGCTTGAGCACCAACTGTGCTTCATCCACAACGTATCTCATACCAAGCTTTTCATCAATAGCATTCAGTATCCATCCACTCTTCCAGCACATGAGCACCCAGTCCACCAGAACAATATCTTCATCTGGTTGCCGTAAATCAATAGGCCTCCTGCCACAGGCCACTTCAAGAAGCAACGCACCATAGGAGAAGACATCGGAGCTCGGCACAGCTCTGCCGGTTCGCGACAGCTCTGATGCCATATACCCCAGAGTGCCCACAACATGAGTTGTCCGGGGATTGGCACCATGCTCATAGAGTCTTGCAAGCCCAAAATCACTAAGCCTCCCATTCATTTCACCGTCCAACAAAACATTACTTGCCTTTATATCTCTGTGCACAATAACCTGCTCCCACTCTTCATGCAGATACAGAAGACCAGAAGCAATTGATCCCTTGAGAATCTTGAACCTTTCTTCCCAGCTGAGGCTCCTCTTATTCTCCTCGAAAAGAAATCTATCTAGGCTCCCATTTGGCATGAAATCATAAATCAGAAGCAGGTCCTCTCCTCGCCTACACCACCCTTGCAATTGAACCAAGTTCCTGTGCCTCAACCGTCCTAAGCTCGATACTTCGGCTACAAACTCCCTCACGCCTTGTTGTGCACCATGAGACACTCGCTTGACCGCAACCTCCATGCCATTGCTTTGCAGCACTCCTTTGTAGACACTACCAAAACCTCCCGAGCCTAATAGTCCCTTCTCCTTGAAGCCTTTGGTTGCCTTGTACAGTTCCTTGTAAGAAAACCGATGTGGGTACTCTAATTCCCACTCTTCAACTGTCTCAGAAGATAGCTTCCACTTCTTAAACAGTACAAAGGAATAACTAACTATCGCTACCAAAAGAAAGAGTCCTATAGTTGAAGTATATGGCAAGAATCTAGATACCCTGCTACTAAATTTTGACCTGTTCGTTGGAATGGAGGGAAGGCGTGACAGATCTAGAGGTGGGGCATCTTCATTGATTGCAAAGCTCCATGCTAAGATGTAGTGCTCGCTCTTAAGCCTACCGGTGCTGGAAGAGAACCCTACATACATGAACTCATTGAGAACAGTAGATAGATCAATGGTATGAGACATTAATGGGCGGTTGAGACGGTGTGTTATTGGAGCAATGGTTACATTGAGCAGCCTGCTGTGGGATTCATAATTGATCCATGCCTGGATTGGTGACCCACTTTGCAGATCTATCTGTTGCAAGCTCCTGTCGTCTAAGCTGCAGGTTCAGTCGTGTTTGACACCATGCTGTTTATGTCTACTCCAACATGGTTGCCTTTGATGTTATCCGGAAAAGTATCTCTCACAGTGTCGAATTCCACTGCAAATATATGATTGGAGGAGTTACCATTGTTGGAGTTGTTAAAGAGGCCGAGATATTGGTCGGGGTCAGCATAAGGCAGGCTGGTGGAGGGAGCAATCGTGAACGCAAGGCCATGGCCACCAAATTCCTCCACTTCGGAAACGATGGCGAAGACTAATCGAGTGCTGAAAGATAGAGTCCAATTAGCAGAAGATGGAGTTTTGAAACGAAAAGGCGTGGGGTAGAAAGCATGGCCTTTGAATCCCCTGTCAATGGTGGGGGAATTGTTGGTGAGACGCAGAGCTCCACTCGCAGTGATGACAGCGGAGTCAGTTAAGGTCAAGTTGGATTGACGGAAGCTATTGAAGACGAAGGAGATTTTCGCTGAAGTTGCAGGTTGAGGTTGAGGTTGAGAGAGAGTAATATGAAGCAGAACTTGGAGAATGAGCAGAATGGTGCTTGCTAGGGGACGACTTCTGGTTGGGTATGCCATACGCGTGGACTTCAATACGCTAGCGTGTTTGTTTGTTGACACTTGAGATACTTTCTGCAAGAGCAGAAGCTGTGTTTCAGTTTACCTGATTTCCACAGGAGGAGGTAGGTATTTGTTAGGGATGACAGTGGACTCGAGGGAAACGGGACCCGCTCCGTCTTACTCCGTTTGGACAGGAGATGAAAGGAAAATGGGCCCTCACCACCGGCCCCCTTTGGACTATGGATGGAGGACATAAAACGGAGATAGAGACGGGGATGGAGATTCGGATTTTGAGACCTTGCTCCTGCCATTCCTAGTGTTTTGTTATTAATAAGGTTTATTGTCATAAGAAAAAAAAAGTTAATTGCATAACTGTTCTTGAAAAGCGGATCAGGTCCAAGTCACCTGGAAACCAAACTTGTGTTTGGGAGAGGGTGGTGTATGTTCGCCCCCGATGATTCACTGAATCCCACGTCTGTGTTCGGGGCTTTGAATGAGCACCACGTATACAAGCACATGGGGCTCATATTCCCGTGTATGTTGACATAACTTTGCATCGGACTCTGGTGTTGTTGCAAAGACTTAAGTACCCTTTCTTGCTATTCTTCTCATAAAGTGATGGTTTGAGAAAATGACAAAAATATCCTTTATTCAAAAAAGAAAAAACAAACAGTTCAAAAAAAGGACAAACATGTCCTCCATCCAGAAAGTCGAGGATGATGTTGACTCTTCAAAGTCTTCTTCTTTTTCTGTTCAAAAAAAGGACAAACATGTCTTCTTCTTCTTTCTCCGTAAAACACTGTAAAACCCTCTCTCTCTAGAGAAGAAATCAAGGGAAACAAAGAGTTGTTCCTGGAGAAGGCCATGAACATCAACCCTCTCACTCTCTCTCCCTTCTCTCTCTATTTCTGTGCACATCCAACAGACGATCCTACATTGCTCCATCGTCATCTTCTTCTTCTTCCTTCTTCGTAAAACACTGTAAAACCCTCTCTCTCTAGAGAAGAAATCAAGGGAGGTAAAGGGTTCCTCCTGGAGAAGGCCATGAATACCAACCCTCTCACTCTCTCTCCCTTCTCTCTCTACTTATGTGCCTGATTTAGAGTTTTTGCCCTTACAGGAGGGGGGTCCGGGGGTTCATCCCAGCGTGGGTAGCATCATTCAACTAAATTAGTTGTAGATCCTGATTCAGAGTTTTTACCCTTATAGGAGAGGGGTCTGGGGGCTCCTCCCAACGTGGGTAGCATCATTCAACTTGAAGAGTTGTGGAGTCTGATTCAAAGTTTTTACCCTTACAGAAAAGGGGGGTCTGAGGGCTCCTCCCAGCGTGGGTAGCATCATTCAACTTGATGAGTTGTGGGGTCTGATTCAAAGTTTTTACCCATTCATATTTTAAGGCATTAGATCTCATGTTTGAACATCCACGCATGTGCAGTTTGCTTTCATCATGTTCAGTTGCTTATAGATTATACTTTGAATTCTGGTGCATTTTAGATCTATCGATTTGTATGTAATTAGAGCTCATTTTAATCTAAATTTTTTACTGCAACTTCATGCATATGTCTTCATGCTCTCCACCAAAAATCAGATCATTCTGAGTTTGTTTGACCCACTTTAAAAATCGAGATTCAAAACCTGTTATTTTGCACCGTCAGGATTTTAGCAGAATCAGGACCAACTTGCGGAAGTGATTTCTCCCTAACCAGAGATGATCTTTCCGATCCGTAAAAAAGGTTGTTTTTTAAATTGAATCTAGTTTGTTCATACCAAATTTCAGTGATTTTTATGGTGTTTTCGTACCAGTTTCGGGTCAAAAACCATAACCCTGTCACCCTGTGTCATTTTAACGGCTCAGATTTTGATCCATTTTGTTTGAATTTTATTTTCCTAATGGGAGATCATTTTTCAATTCTGTAAAATGGGTTATCTTTGTTTATGTGCCTAGTTCATCCCTGTAAATGTTCAAAATTTTTCACGGTCAATTACTATTTTATTTTGATTAAATACAAGAACCTTGTATCCAGATTTTATAAATGTTCTGATTTTGGCCCCCATATCATGAGTGTTGTAGCACTTTTTCAACAAATCGTTATTTGATTGGCAATATTCTCCAGCAAATTGTTGTTATGATTTTTTTGAGTCTCTAATGAGTCTCTACTATGATTTGTAGTATTTTTGGGTCTCCAACGAGCCTCACAATGATTTATAGTGTTGTCCGATCTTTTAACTATGATTTATAGTGCTTTGAGGTCTCCAACGAGCCCCACAACGATTTGTAGTGTTTTTCGGTCTTTTAACTAGGATTTATAGTGTTTTCGGGTCTCTAACGAGACCCACAACGATTTATAGTATTGCTGGACCTCGCTATAACGATTTGTAGTGTTTCTCGCTAAACACTACAGCGATTTGTGATACAAATCGCTATCCGAATCAGGACCAACTTGTCAGGGCCATATCTCCCTAACCAGAGATCATATTTCAAATCCGTAAAAAGTGGTGTCTTCGTTATGAAGTCTAGTTTATTCTTATGGTCATTTGATACCCTATTTAGATCTAAAACCAGACCCCTATCAGTCTGCCTTATTTGAGTGACATAGGTTTTATTTCATTTTGTAAGAGTCATATCTCCCCAACGGAAGATCATTTTTCAAATCCGTAAAAAGGGTTTTCTTCCTCTATGTGTCTAGTTTATATCTCGAAAGTTTTATAACTTTTTATGCACATATAATTTTTCAAACCTGTTAAAAACCGAGACATGTTATAAAATGTTATAAAACTTAAAAAGTTTGAAACTTCCTCTATGTGTCTCGATTTTTAACAGGTTTGAAATATAAAATAAGCATAAAAAGTTATAAAACTTTTCAGATATAAACTAGACACATAGAGAAAGAAAACCTTTTTTACGGATTTGGAAAATGATCTTCCGTTGGGGAGATATGACTCTTACAAAATGAAATAAAAACCTATGTCACTCAAATAAGGCAGACTGATAGGGGTCTAGTTTTAGATCCAAATGGGGTATCAAATGACCATAAAAATCGCTGAAAATTTACAGGAATAAACTAGACTTCATAACAAAGACACCACTTTTTACGGATTTGAAATCCGATCTTTGGTTAGAGAGATATGGCCCTGACAAGTTGGTCTTAATTCGGATAGCGATTTGTATGTAGTGTTTAGCGAGAAACACTACAAATCGCTATAGCGAGGTTCAGCAACACTATAAATCGCTGTGGGTCTCGTTAGAGACCCGAAAACACTATAAATCATAGTTAAAAGACCAAAAAATACTACAAATCGCTGTGGGGCTCGTTGGAGACCCCAAAGCACTATAAATCATAATTAAAAGATCGGACAACACTATAAATCATTGTGAGGCTCATTGGAGACTCAAAAAAACTACAAATCATAGTAGAGACTCATTAGAGACTCAAAAAAATCATAAAAATAATTTGCTGAAGAATATTGTCAATCAAATAACGATTTATTGAAGAAGTGCTACAACAGTCATGATATGGGGGCCAAAATCAGAACATTTATAAAATCTGGATACAAGGTTCTGGTATTTAATCAAAATAAAATAATAATTGACCATGAAAAATTCTGAAAATTTATAGGGATGAACTAGACACATAAACAAAGATAACCCGTTTTACAGAATTGAAAAATGATCTCCCATTAGGAAAATAAAATTCAAACAAAATGAATCAAAATCTGAGCCGTTAAAATGACACAGGGTGACAGGGTTATGGTTTTTGACCCGAAACTGGTATGAAAACACCATAGAAATCGCTGAAATTTGGTATGAACAAACTAGATTCAATTTAGAAAACAACCTATTTTACGGATCGAAAAGATCATCTCTGGTTAGGGATAAATCACTTCCGCAAGTTGGTCCTGATTCTGCTAAAATCCTGACGGTGCAAAATAACAGGTTTTTAATCTCGATTTTTAAAGTGGGTCAAACAAACTCAGAATGATCTGATTTTTGGTGGAGAGCATGAAGACATATGCATGAAGTTGCAGTAAAAAATTTAGATTAAAATGAGCTCTGGTTACATACAAATTGATAGATCTAAAATGCACAAAAATTCAAAGTATAATATAGAAAACAACTGAACATGATGAAAGCAAACTGCACATGCGTGGATGTTCAAAAATGAGATCTAATGCCTTAAAATATGAATGGGTAAAAACTTTGAATCAGACTCCACAACTCTTCAAGTTGAATGATGATACCCACGCTGGGAGGAGCCCCTAAACCCCCCTCCTGTAAGGGCAAAAACTCTAAATCAGGCTCCACAACTCATCAAGTTGAACGATGCTAGAGTTAGTGTGAAGGTCAGTCGGTGTTTGATGGAGAAATGTTGGACGGTTTGTTGGATGTGCACAGAAGTAGAGAGAGAAGGGAGAGAGAGTGAGATGAGGTTTTACCCCTCTCTTGTAAGGGTAAAAACTCTGAATCAGGATCTACAACTCATTTAGTTGAATGATGATACCCACGCTGGGAGGAGCCCCCAAACCCTCCTCCTGTAAGGGTAAAAACTCTGAATCAGGCTCCACAAGAGTCAATGTACAGGTCAGTCGGTGCTTGATGGAGCAATGTATGATCTTCTAATGGATGTGCACAGAAGCAGAAATAGAAGGGAGAGTGAGAGGGTTGATGTTCATGGCCTCCTCCAGGGGAGATTTCTTTCTCGGATAATCCTGCAGTGCAGAGACTGGGTCTTAAATAATCATCTTCGAGGCACTTAAGTCTTTACAACCACTCTTTTTCAAGAACCATCATTTTTTTTGCACCAATGGAGGAGAGGGTACTTAAGTCTTTGCATTCTTATCAAACTCCAACGCTAATTAGTGCTGACAAACATGGGGATACGAGACGCACATGCTTACATACGTGGTGCTCTTTGGGACCCCCGATCATGAGATGTAGCTAACTGCCCTGTTCGGGGGGGGGGGGAACATATAACCTGCTTTGTGTGTTTGGAAGGAAACTTTCTGGAGGGGGCAAATCTGAAAAAGATAAAAAAAAAAAAAATACTTTTTTAAAGAACAAAGTGTAGCTAACATTGTCCACATATATATTATGTGGAGAGAGAGAGAGAGAGAGAGAGAGTGGACCCCATTTTCACCTTTAATATCTTTGATAATGTTTTATGATTATACAATGGAAAAGAGACGATCTTGATTCCATTTGCTACATAATTTCTCGACGATAGTATTTGTAATATTCCTCGATGGCTGAAGTAAAAAGGATGGGCTCACCACCAGGAAATTTGTATCAATATCTTCAAATTTTGTAGTAAACTTTTAAGAGACAAGATGACTAGTAGATGAGTAGGGTAAGATGGAATGGATCCGGTTATCCCGAAATCATCGCTATCATCATAAACCCCTTGGGATCTTATCATTGCGAGTCCAGTCGTTCCCAAATCATCACTATCATCATAAACCCCTTGGGATCTTATCGTTGCGAGTTGTTTTGATGAAATGCAACCTTGTAGATAGGCTTATCATGATTAATTTCATAAGAATCACCCCTTCGATCGTGTTTTTTTTAATGAAAAATACATGACTTTATAAATTCTAAAATTTTAATATTTTTATGGTTGTTGATTTTTGACTCACTGAAATTTTACACAGATACCATGTAGATCACACCTGTAGGCTTAGATTATGTAAAAACAACTTGCAAGAATGAGATCATGGGAAAGGGGTGTGTGAGATAGGGGTGTCAACATGTTAGATCTGGTCCAGACCCAGTGAGTCTGAACCGGATCTGACTTTGAGGTGCTTGTACTGGGTCCAGACCCTGGTTCAATAGGGTCTACCATAAGAAAAACCATACCCGGGTCCTATAAGGATTACGTGAACCAGACCCACAATTGACTCTTCTGCCTTTTTGAAAGACCATTTTGCAAACCAAACCAAACCAGAGAGAGAGAGAGAGAGAGAGCTCGCCTATTCTCGATCACATGTGTATATTACATCTTAGGAAGAGGTTACAAAAGATTTAGATCAGCTGAAAATGAGCAATAGAGATCAGCAACAACTCTATCGTCAAGATCCCCAAAAACTTGAACGGCAGCTGGAGAGTCCAACAAAACTTATTTCAAATGAGAACTGGCGTAAGAGAGATGCAATGAATGTAGAATTCTTCAATTCCCGGATCAGCTAAAACACACGATCATCTTGACATATGAGATTGGATCTGGATCCTTCTGCTTAACAAGTTGAACATTCAAACCATATCCAACCTGTTAACTCTTGGTTGTCCAATTATTGGAAGCTGACGGTGAGATCTGATCAAGGTAATCAAACGTTGAACATTCAAACGTTGAACTTTCAGCTTCTGCAAAATAAAGTTTCGAAATACACGTTTTAGTCACGATGCACACAAGTCAAGAGAGGATCAGGTCCAAGGCACCTTCCATGGAAAAGGAGGGTCCAACTAGCCTTGGATGCCATTCATCAACAAGGTAAAACGACACCAAAAACTAATCAAATTGAAGGCTCCTTAGGCGCATTTCTGTCCAAGGTGCCGTCGACCTGTCCACATATGTCCAGCTCGAGAGAAGCATATAGGACAGCTATACGACTTGTATCTCTAATTATTGGATCTCAATTTCAAAAAATAAAATCCAAGAAATAGTGGTTGGTCTACAATACAGGTATATCTTTTTTCTTGCTTAAGCCATACACACCATTGTTGAAATATTAGTGGTCTCTATTGATTTTGGTGGGGCAATTGGTTCCACAGTGCAGCTACAATTCTTTTTCTTGCTTAACCCATGCATTCTCACCCCGCGTTGTTGACAGGGAGAACTAGCTAGTTGTCATTTAATGAGGAAAATAACTGCTTTGTCAAATACACCATTGATTTTGGTGTGGAAACTTGGTGACACGTGCCCTAAGATGCTATGAAGTCAATCCTAGTAATTGACAGGACGTGGTCATTTGTTTGTGCAGCATGCTTAGCGTGAAGCTCCACGGCTGAAGACCATCCATCTCGATATTTTTTTTGAGAAATGTCAAGATAGATGGCTGCCAAGCAGGTCGCTGCATGCCCACCATTCACTGACGTTGCATATAAGTGCTGTTCACAGAAATAAGACTTTGTTTTGGGAGCTCGCGGAGTACTCGAAGGGAGCTTATGCATTTGGAAAGTGGAGGCTGTAAATTCCTGGAATTGGCAGCCACCACCTCGACAAGGTGGCAGTGACCAAATTCAGTCCTGAGTGCAAATGCAAAGAAGAGACTGTCTCACCTCCTTTCTCATTTCCATAAATTAAGTGCCTCCTCAACATGACAAAGGAATTAGTGATGGGTGAGTGTTGAGATTCGCACCTTATAATCTACCTAAACATATAGTCTAAAATAACATACAAGCAATAGAAAAATTAAGTGAACTGAGCTGGAGCGGGTTTGCAGTCGGCCTATTTATCAGACCTCAGGTTGCCATAGTGCTTTGCAAGAGTAACGAGTAAAGCAACCCTACTTGAACCATTGCCTGTGGCTGTAAGGATAAATACTTCGTAAAACATGAAGGTTCCTATTCTCGCTAAACTACTTTATCTATGACGTTCCTCAAAAGTAAAAATGCGTTGCAATTTTACTGTCTTGATAGTGCTATTTTAAAGAGAACCCTATGTTGCAAACAATTAAAATAAAAAGCACCAAAGGTAAGAAGGTAAGAGTAAGATTAAAATTTCTTGCAAATGTGCTCTAGGTTCTAATTTGATCCTAATACAATTATATTCTTAAGTTGGAAAAATTAGATACGATTAACCAATCTAAACCTTTCAGGCAAGGCAAGGCAAGGCAAGGCCTTTGGGATGGACAGTTTCCTGTTACATTTAAATTTGAATTACTATTAGTTTTTTATCATTCTACTATTCAGTTTCCATCTTGATTTATCAATTTCTATAATCGAAGGACTGATTGTTAAACATGGCTGTGTATTGAAACTATATATAGAAGTATAATGATATGAAAAACCAATTCTCCATGAAAAATAGCATTCAAATTTAGGTCAATCAAATATATAGCACAAAACATAAATAAAGCACTCAAAGACAGCTACATAGCCTAGCTTCTCAAAAAACTAATTTAAAACCCAATACAACCCAAATAACCCTGATTGGAAATACATGTCCAAACAAAGCTATAAATGGCTAAAAAAAGAAATTTAAACCGAACAAGATACAAGATTAAGTGCTATATAATATGTGTAAAACCCCCTCCGGCAAAGTCGCCGGAGGGGATAGACATTAAAAAAAAAAAAAATATGTAACTGCGGTTTCCCCAAAGGAGAAACCGCGTAACGGAGGGGGGAGGATAATCCTCACCCCCCGAAATCCGCGGGAGGGTGAGGGTTATCCTCACCCTGCGTGAGGGTTATAAAAACCCTCACGCAGCCTCCCTCCACCGCACCCAAACGAGCGGCAGAGGGAGAGAAGCAGAGAGTGAAGGGGGAACGAGAGAGAGAGAGAGAACTTACCGGCGACGGCGACGGCGGCGGCGGTGAGGTAAGCCCCTTACCCCATCTCCTTCTTCGTTCTTCTTTTCCGTCGAAGTAAAGGGGGGCCGGCAGCCATTGCTGCCGGCAAGTCTCTGAAAATCAAAATGAAAAAAAAAAAAAATAATAAACAAACAGAGTTAGAGGGGGGGGAAGTCGGCCGGCCCCTATGGAGTCCGACTCCGACGGCCGGCATCCGGCGACCGACCAACACCGATGGTCGGCCCCGGATGCCGACCCAGGTGGGTGGATGCAGAGAGGGGGTCGGCAGGGGCCGACCCTCTGCCACTGTATTCGGAAGGGGCTCAGCCCTTCCGCCCCTTTTTATCGAGGGGACCGGTTCAGTCCGGCCCGGACCGAACCGGGTCGGTCTGGGTGCGACCCAGACCGAGCCATCCGGTCTGGGTCGTGCCCAGACCGAGTCCCTTAAAAAAAAATTTGTTTGGGGTGAACCGGTTCGGGTCGAACCGGTTCAGACCCAACCTGTTGGGTAAACCGAGTCGGGTCAAACCGGTTCAGACCCAAACCGGTTTGATGGACCGATTCGGGTCGAACCGGTTCAGACCCGAACCTATTGGGTAAACCGGTTCGGGTCAACCCGGTTCAGACCCAAACCGGTTGGGTGGAACGGTTCGGGTCCAACCGGTTCAGATCCAACCCAGTTGGGTGAACCGGTTCATACCCAAATCTGTTGGGTGAACCGGTCCGGGTCAAACCGGTTCAGACCCAATCAGACTTTCTGGATCCGACGAGCAGTTTTGGATTCAGTTATGAGAAGGATCTGAATCCAAACAGACAGGGTTTGGATCCAGATCAGAGTTGGATCAGAAAGTAGTCTCGGATTGGCCCGAAATCCGAAATGTATCAAGAGATCCATTTGGATCCGTGAGATCCATTTCAGTAAAATGGACATATCTTCGCACTCCGAACTCGGAATCGAGCGAGGTTTGGTGCGTTGGATTCGTATTAAAAAAAGGAATCCATTGGTCTATGAACTTCAGTCAAAATAGTAATACAGAAACCGTGGTTTCTTTAATAAGATTCGGGAAGGGTATTTTGGTAATTTTAGTAAGAGGTTTTGTGATTAATTCAAATATATTGCTTTAATTATCAGATCCTACTGTTAGAGCATCTTGAGACTCACTCTTGGTGAAAGTACAGATTCGCACTTGAGGTAAGGGATGTTATAAGTAATTTTAGATGTGAATAAACCCTTTACACGTTGCTTGTTATCGTAGTGCTATAGAGGTTATTTGATTAGCATGATAGCTTTGAGTTAGACCATGACATGCATAAAATTCATGTTTGACAATTGTGAGTTACTTTAAATACATGTTTATTCTGAGATGCATGTTAGGGTTAATATGTCATGCATGATAGAAAGAGATTGTGTTTATGATTGCATGTTAATTGAGCATTTATATCATGCATTGTGATGAGATTGAGTTAGATTAGAGTCTCATTTAATTCATTCATGTGGTGTGAATGGATATTTAGAGTTCAGCATGCAGTACCCCTTAAATCCCGAAAGTGGCGACCTGTGGCAAGGGCTACCTGGTTCGCGGCCAGAGTGCAGCCACCATGGAGAGTGGGCCGCCGGTGATTTAATGATGTAGAGACACTACATCATTGCGTGCTAAGTGAGAGCGGTGTGAGTCCTAACGTCATCATGGGATTGAGAATGAGATTGTTGTGATTAGTCATGACACCACTCGTGAGGGAACGAGTGAATTTTGAATTTGAGAATATTGTTCAATGTGTGAACTTAGTTATGACTTAGGATTTCACTCACACTGGGTTGCGACTCTAGAGGACCATGGATGGTTAATAATCATCATGGTTAGGATGTAGCATGAACCATGCCGAGATTGAGAGCTTGACCTCCCGGCTAGCTACCGGTGGGGTCCCCGTGGTGGTTCACTGCATTGCCTGGTGGTCTGGGGACCACTGGGAGTGTATGGTTCATAGTCTGGCCAACACGTAGAATTGGGGTGTTCTACAGGGTTGCTACGCCCATAGATGGCTATTACCGGTATAGCCAGCCTAGTGATAGTAGAGAGAGAAAGAGTTTTTGAGAATGATAATGGGGGAAATTAAAATATACAAACATGTGTGGTGTGTCGAGAATTAAAATAAGACTAGGGGCTTAGAGCCCACTACAGTTGTAAATTATTGTTTATTTACTTATGATTATCTCTTACTGGGTTGTAGACTCACCCCCATTTGTGTTTAATTACAACTGTAGGTGCCAAGTATTAAATCAGTCGCTTGTGAGCAGTTCTCTTTTCAGTCTTCAGCAGAGCAGTGGTATACTTTTACTTTCCTTGTCATTGAGAATAAATTGTAATTGCTTTTCTATGTTATGAATGATGATCAATGTAAGAAAAAGTTTTATTATGAAATAAAATAAAAAGTTTTTTTTTAGCCACGTTTTCTCTGTGTAAGCTTTGCACTTTTCCCTCTGGGAAGTAATACCAACCGAACTCGGACCCCTGAGGTCCCAGATCGGGGTGTTACAATATGTATGATCTTTTTCAAGGTTCTGGTCCAAGTATTCACCAAGGTGCAGTAGATAATTCATATCTAATCTATGCTCCATAGCTCATACACACTTTTAGGTCCATCAAGAATATGCTCAATAAATTCACAAAAGGATCAGCTCAACATGTCTTGGACCCACATCAAATAACAAGTCTGCTATCAAACTCTGGTCAACTAAACAAGCAGGATTCTAGAACTGCACTGTTCCAACCATGTGGAACCTCAGAAGGAAATGCCATTATGCTAGTTTGATGATTTCATTCACAAGAATGATAGATAAGATGATCTACTTTGATGCTTTTGAAAGTATGCAATGGTCCTCAAATTATGAACTTGAGATTGATGATATCTTGTCAGAGGAAGGATACTGCAGAACTAGTTGGTTGAAGCTGCCTGGATCAACCTCGATAACCAAATTCTGGAGTTCCAAATCATGTACTGATGCATCTCCTTCAAGAAACTGAATTACTTGCCTCATACTCGGCCTAGCTTCAGGTGCAGCCTGCGAGCAGAGCACACCAAGCCTCAGCACTAGCTCTACTTCCTCCACATAGTTCGTCCCAAGCCTCTTGTCCATAGCATTCAATATTTTTCCATCCATCCATAATGAATGCACAAATTCCACCAGAAAAACCTCTTCACTGGCCTTATCAGGTTCAATGGGTCTCCTCCCACAGGCCACCTCAAGGAGCAATGCACCATATGAGTACACATCGGAGCTCGTTGTAGCCTTGCAGGTCCGTGAAAGCTCAGGTGCCATGTATCCCAAAGTGCCAACAATGTGGGTTGTCTTAGGATTGGTGCCATGCTCATAGAGTCTTGCAAGCCCAAAATCAGCCAGCCTCCCATTCATATCTGCATCCAACAAAACATTGCTTGCTTTGACATCTCTGTGTACAACCACCTGCTCCCATTCTTCATGCAGATAGAGTAGGCCACAGGCAATTCCCTTGAGAATCTTGAACCTTTCTTCCCAGCTGAGGCTTCTCTTTTGCTCTTCGAAAAGAAAATTATCTAGGCTCCCGTTTGGCATGAAATCATAGACCAGAAGAAGATCTTCCCCGCGCCTACACCACCCTTGCAATTGAACCAGGTTCCTATGCCTCAACCTCCCCAAGCTTGATACCTCTGCTACAAACTCCCTCATCCCCTGTTTTCCACCATGTGACACTCTCTTGACTGCAACCTGCATACCATTTCTCAGCAACGCACCTTTGTAAACTCTACCAAAACCTCCTCTACCCAGTAGCTCCTTCTCCTTGAAACCTTTGGTTGCTCTATAGAGTTCCTTATATGTCAATCGGTGCGGGTAGTCCAGCTCCCATTCTTCTACAGTTTCAGATGTCAGCTTCCACCTCCTATACACCACATAAGAAATGCTAACTATGACCATAACGAGTAAGAGTGGTACTGATACTATAGAAATATATCTGAACAGCCTAGAAGACTTCCATATAGATGTAGACTTCCACTTAGGAATAGAAGGAAGGTGTGAGAGGTCCAGTGCTGGAGGCTCTCCATTGATAACGAAGCTCCACGCCAAGATGTAGTGCTCACTTACAAGCTTTAGTGTACTAGAGGAGAATCCAACATACATGTATTAATTCAGAACAGGGGATAGATCCACGCTATATGATATCAGTGAGCGGTTGGGCTTGAGTGGATGTGTCGATGGAGCTATTGTCACATTGAGCAGCTTCTTATGCCCGTCATAGTCTATCCATGCCTGGATCAGTGTCCTGCTGTCCAACACAACTGTTTCTTTCCTGCCATCGTCTGTGTAATAAGCAGCAGTTTCTGAGGTATTGGAGATCACACTGTTGATGTCAACACCAACATGGTTTCCATCTCTGTCGTGCAAAGGTGGGGATTGAACTGTGTCGAATTTGACTGCAAATATATGGTTGGATGAATTTCCATCGTTTGAGCCATCGAAGAGGCCGAGATAGTGGCCTCCAATTGTGTTGGAGAGATGGGTGGAGGGAGCAACTACGAAGGCGATGCCATGACCACCTGATTGCTTGCTTTCGGAAACGATCGCAAACACGAAACGAGTACTGAAAGATTGAGTTGTGTTATCAGCAGAAGGATTCTTGAATTGCAGAGCAGAGGGGTAGAATGCATGGCCCTTGTAGCCCTGAATTAAGCTTTGGGAGCTGTTAGTTAGACGCAGAGCACCTTTTGAGGTGATCAGTGAAGAGTCGTATAAGGTCAAGTTGGATCCATGAAAACCATTGAAAACGAAGCTGCTGTTGATTGAAATTGCAGGTTTGCAGTTATGAGCAAGGAGGAGGAGGAGCACAAAGAACTCTGCTAGTCCAAGAGTCAGACTTGAGCAGGCCATTGTAGAATGGAGCTGAAGTTTACACCAGTGTCTGTTTGGATTGCTTCAATGGTAGCTCTCTAAGGTTAGGCGTCGGAGGAGGCATGTAGTAATAGATGAGGAAAATGTTTGGCGTAAAAATTACATTTATTATCAGTTTCTCACAAGACTTGACTAAAATGAAACTGAGCCCCTTCGTTGGTTCTTGGTTGGAATTGGTTTGCCTGTACATTTTGTTGGTGGGAACCATGAAAGAGAAAGATCTAATGGTGAAAGAAAGCAATTGATCATTTAATTATCTACCCAATGTGAACTCTAAAATCAGTCCTGACATACAACTTGCCACCTGTAATCTTTTGGCAGTTCTCACTGAAAAATATGTTCCATTTTATTAATCATGTAAATCCTTATAATTTTATATAGCTAATAGCAATATGAAATGATAGAGTTTGACTTTTGTGTTCGCATCATCGGATCACTGCTCCATAGTCATTTTTCGCGTTCTTCGTTGAGGTTTACAATATCTATAACATCCCTTGGCTGATCAGAATCATGCAGATATTGAGTCCATATCTGTGGCAGTAGTTTAGTCGCCAGTCTTACAAATATAATTTACACATTTTTTTAGTGGAAATAGGTTCTTAAACGATTCAATGGCGTACAATATTGATACTTTCCCAGGTCATAAAATCATTTTTTTATAGAAAAAACAAGATTCAAAGTTCAGACCCACTATCTTTTTTTAAAGAAAATAAATATATTCAATCAATGGAGTCGTAACAAGCTGTTGTTAATACCATGAAAAAACAGAATTATACAAGATTTCACCTATTACCAAAAACTTAATAACAAATCCGATTGTGGCCAACCCAGGAAATAGAATTATCTGGCCATTTTCTGCTAGCTCTATAAGTAAGCACCCAACGCAATAGATAAAGCAGATGATCCAGTCCCCTGAACTTATCCCAGAAGATTCGGTTGTTGCGCTCCCGTCATACCATTGTCCATGCTGTCAAAACCCATACACGCCACAAGAAAAACCATTTTGTTCCTTTGGCATGGAGGTGGCTAGCTATGAGGATTTGTCTAGGGAAGGCGATGCTATCGCATTTGAATCCAAAGTCGTCCCAAGCTTATAGCAGCAAATATCTAGTGTACTCACACTCCCAAAACAAGTGCTGGCTCGATTCCTCATGATGGAGACATAAGAAGCATCTATTGCAAAGCATGAATCACAATCTCTTAAGCATGCAATCAGTTTTTATTTTCCCTTGCAGATAACCAATACAGTTAATGAGCACCTCAATGGCAAACCTGTTGGGTTTCCCTCCTATGGGACCCATCTATCTTGGAAATGGATCGTATGATAACGGACCATTTATGGCATCATGAGTAGTTTGATGCACATTCAGTATCGCTGCAGAATTTCCAAGCACGGCACTTGATCTTCTCAAGGATGATTTTCGTATTCACTGGATAGCGATTTGGAGTATTCGCTGGATAGCGATTTGTAGAAGTCCTCTTAGCTGAATGATGACTCAGTTATTTTGAGTTTTGAGGATCAACGATTTGTCAATGACGATTTATGGTTAGTGCTTTAAGCTTCATAGTGATTTATAGTTGGCGCTTCGCTGGATAGCGATTTGTTTTAGCATTCGCTGGATAGCGATTTGTGCTTCAGCTGAATAGCGCTTTGTGCTTTAATTGGATAGCGATTTATGGTAAGGCGATCCAGGCGCATTGTAACTTATGAAAGACATTTAGTCTTCCACATTAAATGCGGATCTCATTCTTTATTTAAAGGATGAATGAGAGAGAGAGGCAGAGGCAATACATGTGAGCGAAAAAGCAAAAGAGTGTGAGAAACTCTTTTAGGGCACCAAAAGGGTGTGTTGAGAACAAAGCAATAAGTGCTATCATACTTCTTTTAGAATAGCTTTGTAAAGGCTGGTTTTTGAGAACATTCGTTCTTTGTTCTTCAATGAGGTATATCCTATTGTTTATTTTGTTATACCTTTGTGTGTTTGTAAGGCTTATGCCTTTTGATCACTTTATAAACTTTGTTTGAAGATAGTGAAAGTTGTTGACCTATTGGTTTTTGTAGATGTACCTCATATTGAGAGGGAACCACGTAAATCGTGTGAAATTGTCTATGAAGAGACAATACACATACAAGCATAAATACTTTATAAAAGAAGTGTACGAAAACACTCTCACAACACTTGAACAAAATACGCAAAAAGCGTAAAAGTAGCAAACATGCAATAATGCGTGTATTTGATAAAAAGAACAAATGCTTGAGACTCTCAATCTTGAGCATTACTAAGGGGGAACACCCCTATTTATACAAGTGCCAAACGGTGCAAAAGGAGGGGCTCCCAAAGGAGTCGTTGGGGAGCCCCCAACGGTCACATTTGTGACCGTTGGGGGCCCCAACGACTCTATTGGGGGACCCTCAATGCACTTTAAATAAAATAAAAAAGAAAAAAGTAAAAAAAGAATTACAAAAAATAAATAAGAAAATTACAACATATTCCAAATGGAATATGCGCAAGATAGGAAATTACAAGAATACCCTTTTCGGGTAAGAAAATAAAAAAAGGTATATAAATATATATATTTATATATAGAGAGATATATGTACATATAATATATTATATGTAAATGTATCTCTATGTATATAAATATATATATTTATATTTACAATAATGACTTAAGGAGATACATTTTAACACCCCCCCTCAAACTTACGGTGTGATAACCGCAAGTTTGTCAAGAAGGAAATGAAATCTGGGCGAACATAGAGCTTTTGTGAAGAAGTCGGGAAGTTGATACTCAGACGTCACGTATGGTAGATCAATGACCTTCTTCAAGTATTCTTCTCTGACATAATGACAGTCCATCTCTATATGCTTTGTTCGCTCGTGAAAGGTGTGGTTCTTGGCAATATAGATTGCACTTTTATTGTCACAACATAGCTTTGTTGGTTCTTCGACAACCACTCCCATATCTTCCAAAAGGCGTCGAATCCATACAATTTTCATTGTGGTAGATGCCATGGCTCTATATTCGGCTTCAGTGGATGACAAAGAGACCTTCTGTTGCTTTTTACATCGCCATGAGATTAAAGATTCACCTAAGAAAACACAAAAACCTGTGGTGGAGTGACGGTTACTAGGGTCACCTCCCCAATCTGAGTCAGTATAAGCAAGTAATTTTAATTCAGAAAATAGAAATACTCCCTTATTTATTGTTCCCTTCAAATATCTGATGATGCGAAGGACAACACTCATATGAACGGTTGTAGAAGCGTGCTGGAACTGACTGGCGATGTGAATAGCATGTGACAAGTCGGGTCGAGTAATGCTAAGGTACATTAAAGAGCCTACCAACTGCCTGTAAAAAGTAGGATCGGTTAGGGGAACACCGTCTTCAATCTTCATTTTTTATCCCACGACTTCAAGAGTTTCGCATACTTTGTCATCAGAAATTTCTGATCTGTCAATAATCTCACAAGCAAGTTTAGGCTGAGATAAAAAATAACCACGTTGCGAATAGGCAACCTCAATTTCAAGAAAATATGTCAGAAAACCCAAGTCTGACATCTCAAATTTTGAAGTCAAGACGGACTTAATACCTTTGACTCCTTAAACATCATCACCTGTAATTAAATGTCATTAACATAGAGTAGTAGAATCACAATTCCTACATTAGATCTTCTAGTAAATAAAGCAGTGTCAATATAACATGAGGAAAAGCCATTTTCCAGCATTACACTGGTAAACCTGTCATACCAGGCTTTGGGGGCCTGTTTCAAACCATAGAAGGCCTTACGAAGACGAAGAACTTTATCTTTAGGAATCTTCATGCCTGGTTGAGCATCCATATACACTTTTTCAATAAAATCACCATTTAAAAAAACATTTTTCACATCCATTTGAAAAATATTCCAATTTTTAATAGATGCAATAGTAATAAGACATCTAACTATAACCATTCGGGCTACAGGG
Organism: Nuphar pumila; assembly: GCF_984573655.1. Taxonomy (NCBI): domain Eukaryota; kingdom Viridiplantae; phylum Streptophyta; class Magnoliopsida; order Nymphaeales; family Nymphaeaceae; genus Nuphar; species Nuphar pumila. The sequence continues at coordinate 14,667,656 of NC_143249.1, read as the reverse complement.
GCAAAAGTTTCCTCATAATAAATTACATACTCTTGCTCATACCCTTTTGCAACTAAACGAACCTTATACCTTTCCAAAGATCCATCGCTCTTAGTTTTAACCTTAAAAACCCATCGACAACCTATAGTTTTCTTTCCTATTGGTAGAGTTTGGAAATCCCAAGTTTCAGCCTTTTTAAGGGCATTAAGTTCATTTTGCATAGCTTCTTGCCATTCTATACATTTTTTAGCTTCTTCAAAATTTCTTGGTTCAAATTAAGAGTGAATGGCGCTAAGACAAGCCCTATATCGGGGTGAGAAAGAATCAAAAGAAACAAAACGAGTTGGAGGTCTTCTATTCCTTTCAGATCTTTGGTGATCAATAGTAGGAACAAGCTCATTATATTGGTCAATAGCACTTCTAAATGTGTCTTGGTTTCTACGAGAGTAGGTTATTGGATCACTTGAAAATCTACTTTCTTGTTCATTGAGTGAGTTATGTTCACCAATGTCACCATCATTTTCCTCATCATGATTTGATGATACATCATCATCACTAGATATATCATCATGACTAGACAATAGATCAAATAGGAAGGAATAATCAAAATTTTCTTGTTGAGAAACATTTTTTTCAAAACCACTTTTATTTTCCAAAAAAATTACATTTTTAGAGACATATAACTTATCATCTCGAAGATCATAACAACGAAACCCTTTTTGAGTTTCGGAATATCCAAGAAAGGCGCAAGGGATAGCCTTGGGAGATAGTTTGTCATTCTTATTCGTAAGTATAAAACACTTACACCCAAAAACTTGTAACATATTATAATCAGGTTCAAGCTCATATAAAATCTCAAAAGGGGATAATTTTCCTAATATCCTAGATAGCAAGCGATTTATCAGATAAACAGAAGCAAAAGCTGCTTCTGCCCAAAAAAATTTAGGAATGTTTTGGGAAATAAGAATGGTCCTAGTAGTCTCAATGATGTGCCTATGTTTTCTTTCGGCCAACTCATTCTGTTGAGGAGTTTTAGGACAATACCTTTGATGGACAATTCCATGATCCTCAAGATATACTTTAAATTGATTGGAGAGATATTCTCCTCCAGAATCACTTCTAAATATCTTTATATTACTGTTGAATTGATTCTTGATCATTGAATGGAAGGTTTTAAAACACGAAAAAACTTCATGTTTGAACTTAAGAAAATAGATCCACGAATATCTAGAAAAATCATCCACAAAAATGACATAATAAGAAAAGCCTCATTTTGAAGAAACAGGTGCGGGTCCCCAAACATCCGAATGAACAATATCGAAAGTTTTAGAAGAGAACATAGTTCTTTGCTCAAAAGGTAAACTTTGCATTTTTTCGAGAATACAATCATTACAAGAAAATGAACTTTTACATAGCGCTTTTGCAAAATGTAAATAAGACAACTTTGTGATATTAGGATGACCAAGTCTTTTGTGCCATACATTTATATCTTTGTTTTCGGCTACATTACAAAAAGATTTTGGAACTTGAAGAGATTCCATATAGTATAAGTCTCCTTTTCTAAAGTCTTCCTCAATCAATTTCCCGGACCGGCGATCCTGTATTAAACATTTATCACAAGAGAACTTAATATCGCAACCATGGTCCGAGAGTTGAGAAACCGAGAGAAGATTTAAGTTTAGTTTAGGTATAAATCTAATTTTTAGAATAAAAAAATCTTGAGTTTCAAAATTACTTATACCTTTAATTTCAAGAGAGGTTCCATCCGCAGTGGAAACAAAAGAGGGAGAAACATTTTTTGAGAAATCGGAAAGTGAAAACATGTTTGGAGACATATGAAAAGATGCACCGGAGTCCAAAAGCCAAGAGACTTTACCTGGAAGAGATGAAGTAGACACGGCGGCACCGAAGGTAGCTCCCTTGAGTAGAGGTTGAAGGGCTTCCACTATTTGATTTAAAGAGAGTGACCCACTTGATGATACCTCCTCCTTTTGTGGTACACCGGTGGTAGCCATTGCGAGAAGCTTTTTCCATTTAGGACATATGGGTTTGATATGTCCGGGTTCTTAACAAAAATGACAAATAATTTTGCTATAGTCCCTTTTCCCTCTTGGCCCACCATTTTCACCTTGATTTTGTGGTTTAAAATGAGGGGGACGATAGGTTTTTACATTGTTCCCGGGTCTTCATACGGCATTGACCTCATTACTTTCTTCATGATTACAAGGAACCACAAGAACACTTGATCCTTGTTTACAAAAACTCATACGAGTCTCCTCACCACTTAATTTGGTGAGTACATCTTCAAGAGAAGGAGGAGTAAAAGAGGATAGAAGAGAAGACCTTATTTGCTCAAATTCGGGCCTTAGCCCATTCAAAAAATTGAAGAACTGATCTTCTTCAAGTTGCTTGTGACGGAGTTCAATTGTTTCTCCACTCCATTTTGGTTCAAGCATGGCAAGCTCATCCCAAATGGAGGAAAGGTCGGCAAAATATTCTCTAATAGTCATTTCACCTTGAGTAAGAGAGAGAGCCTTCTTTTGAAGATAATACTTATGAGATAGGTCCCTTGATGTATACATTTTCTCAAGATAATGCCAAGCTTCCGATGCCTTTTTGAACTTAATAATGTTGGCATTAATCTTAGTTTCAACGGATGAAAAGAACCAAGAAAGAATATTGAAATTCTTCATTTCTCACTCATCGTGCTTCTTAAAGTACTCTTCGAGAGCTCTAACTTTTTCTTCTCCTTCAAGAATCTTGATTTCACTTCCGTTTACTATAGTAATTTTGGGTTCCGGTTCCAGAATTGTGCCTTGCACATAACCCCATAGCCCCTTCCCTTTTATGTGAGCCTCCATGTTTTCGGCCCAAATATGATAATTGGACCCATTCAATTTGAAGTCAAGAGTAAAATGAGACTTTTTTTCGCCCATTATGAAGTAGAGAGAAAGGGAGAAATGGCGTACCAACACAATATTCCAAATTCTAGCTTGCGCAAGATTCTTCTAAAATATTTGAGAAGCAAGATCCACCACTTCAACCTCCAAAGATCCGAAGGAACGCTTTTCGAGGCACTTGAAAAGAAGAGAATCCCACAATCCTCTATCACCAACCAAGCTCTGATACCATGTGAAATTGTCTATGAAGAGACAATACGCATACAAGCATAAATACTTTATAAAAGAAGTGTATGAAAACACTCTCACAACACTTGAACAAAATACGCAAAAAGCTTAAAAGTGGCAAACATGCAATAATGCATGTATTTGATAAAAAGAACAAATGCTTGAGACTCTCAAGCTTGAACATTACAAAGGGGAACACCCCTATTTATACAAGTGCCAAAAGGTGCAAAAGGGGGGGCTCCCAAAGGAGTCGTTGGGGAGCCCCCAACGGACACATTTGTGACCGTTGGGGGCCCCCAACGACTCTATTGGGGGACCCTCAATGCACTTTAAATAAAATAAAAAATAAAAAGAAAAAAGTAAAAAAAGAATTACAAAAAATAAATAAGAAAATTACAACATATTCTAAATGGAATATGTGCAAGATAGGAAATTACAAGAATACCCTTTTCGGGTAAGAAAATAAAAAAAGGTATATAAATATATATATTTATATATATAGAGATATATGTAAATGTATCTCTATGTATATAAATATATATATTTATATTTACAATAATGACTTTAGGAGATACATTTTAACAAATCGTTGTGTGTTGTTTTGTTTATACTGTTGGTTTATTTTTCTTCCACTGTCATTGTTGTTTTGTTTTCATCAATTCACACTTGTGGGGAAGTCCCGATCTGTCTGTTTTTTTTCACATGTTCACAATGTGTTGCAGAAATCTCATTCAATGCAAAGAGGAGCCAAGCAAATGTGCTCTGATTTTCAGGAGGGGGCATATTTCTCACAGCATTACAAACATGAAGAATTTTTACCTTGAAAAAGTTCTCTTATTTGATAAAGTAGTTATCTATTTGCTTCAGACTAGGTGAGACTAGGAGTTGTTATCCTGATTGTGACCCTTCCTGAAAAAAAAAAAGCCCATAATAAAACAAACTGACTTTATGACTCCCCTTTCGTAAGGTGAATGATTCTCTCAGCTTGAAGGTGCTTGCAAATGTGCTCTAGGGATGTAAGTGGTCAGATTCGGTCTGGATGCAGGCTTTAATGAATCTGCCTAATTGGCCACTGGATAATCGTTCGATTTCATATTTGGTTGAAAAAGACAGTACCAAATCCATATCTTACTAGCATGAAATAGCTAATAGGGTATACTTTTACACGTGATATGATTTTGATATATGCCCAATTCATATATTTAATACTTAAATTAGGATTCCAATGAAATACTAAAAATGAAATTAATCTGAATACATATAATTGTTATTTTGGGATGAAGGCATAGTTGTTGTTGTATATATAATTGTTAATCAGACCCTTATTCTACTGAATCTGACTAAGCAGATTCCTATTTTAAGTTGGATATCCCACCCAAACCCGAATGACATGCCTAGTTAATTCACCAATATGTTTTCCTGTTAAAGAAAAAAAATGAATGAATGAAAACAAGAAAGGTAGGTTGCACAATGTATTATTTTGTGCTGCTACATTGAGTTTGGTCTTGGTCCTCTAGTTGGATGTACCAAAGTTGTACGTCAGTTGATAGTGTGGGTTTAGAGATTTTGACTTTCATGTGGATGCTTATTTTATAGGGCATTGGGAAGCAGATGTTAGTGAATTGATTCTATTGTCATGGTGCACATTGCAAACTCTTTGCAGGTATTTTTTAACAAAAGGGAACCACCAGAGTATGAAAGAAGCATCTTCTAAGGAAATAAGATGTGTTCGCATGTCACGAACATTGGGACCTACAAAGTTGTATTGGAGTCAGGATTTATTTTGTATTTAGTTTATATATTCTATGTTTCATCCTACAGTCGGAACCTTATTTCAATTTTAAAACTTGCTAAGTTTGGTTTTGTCTTTAAATTTAAAAATTCTAAGATTATTATTGTCAAAAATTCTATTATTGTAAGTTCTGCATATGTGTATGCTGGTTTATATCGTTTAAAAACCAAATTCTAAATTCGAGAATCTCACTCCATTGAGAACACAATAATTGGCAATAAATGTGGCCTAAAGGATGATCAATCATATTTGCTTTGGTATCAAAGGTTAAGACATATCTCGAAATAGAGAGTCCAAAGACTTGTGAAAAAAAAATTCTTGGATCACTTAATTTCACAGATCCAGAACTATGTGTTGCCTGCATAAAAGCTAAGCAGTCCAATACATATAAGTAAGATGCCAAAAGTAGCAATAAACAATTGAAAATCGTGCATACGAATGCTTGTGGGCCTTTTTCATCATATTATATTGGTAAAAAATATTTTGTCACTTTTATAGACGATTACTCATGGTATATGTATCTCTACTTATTATTTGAAAAATCAGAAGTCTTTTAGGTCTTTAAGGACTTCAAAAAAGAAGTAGAGAAACAAATTTGTAAAGTTATTAAAGTGGTTAAGCCTGATAGAGATGGTGAATATTATGGACATTTCACTGAGATGGGATAAAAAAAAGGGTCATTAACGTGGTTTCTAAAAGAAAAAAATATTATACCTCAATATTCTATATCTGGTAGTACTTACCAGAATGGTGTAGCTAAACGAAGAAACCATAAGCTTAAGAAAATGGTTCAAGCGATGTTAAATCACTCAAACCTTTCCTTGACCTTGTGGGGTGAAGCTCTTAGAATAGTAGTGCATATTTTGAAGAAGGTTCCTATGAAGGTTGTCCAAAAGACTACTTACGAGTTATGGATTGGTAAAAAACCTTCTTTAATATATATGCGCATATAGGGATATCCAACTAAATCTAAATTGTATAACCCACATATAAAAGCCTTTGATCCTAGGATGATTAATGGATTTTTCATTGGTTATCTAGAAAAATCAAAGGACTTTGTGTTTTATTGTCCATCTCATACACCATAGATAGTGGACAAAGATAAAGCAAGATTTCTTGAAAATAGTTCTATTATGATAGATGCATCTCAAAGTTATGAATTTGAGAAAATACAATATTCAAGTTTCATACCTACGAAGGATAAGGGCTCAGTTTTTCCTATCATTGTTCCTTTGGATAATGCTAAGAAAAAATTGGTTATTGAACATCAATCTCAAATAAAATAAGTTGTTGATGAGAATATACAATAACAACAAGATATAAAGGTTCATTTTGAACCACCTGTAACACCAGTATGGAGGTCTACAAGAACCAAAAAATTTACTATTCATTCAGACTATGTGGTGTATTTACAAAAGCCCAATAATTTCAAAGACATATGATGATTCCTTCACCTTTACAGAATCCATTGAAAGTGATAGATCGACACATTGGATCAATCTCATGAAAGAAGAGCTTGACTCTATGGCAAAGAACTAAGTATGAGATCTTGTACCTCAACTTGATGGAGTAAGACCTGTCGGTTGTAAGTACCAATACAGACTTCAAAGGGCAAGTAAAGAGGTATAAGGCTAAACTCGTTGCAAAGATTTCACACAAATTGAGGGCATTGATTATAATAAAACTTTTTTTCCTGACTCAACTAAGGAATCGTTGAGAATAATCATAGCCCTCGTAGCTCATTTTGATTTAGAGCTACATTAAATAGATGTGAAAACTGTTTGGAAGATGAGGTATATATGCAACAATCTCTTGGTTTTAGTGTAGATGACTCGAATCGTTTAGTTTGCAAATTAAAGAAGTCAATCTATGAACTTAAACAAGTCTCTCGCTAGTGGTATAAAAAGTTCAATTAGGTAATTATGAACTTTAGATTCACTGAAAATATTGTTGATTAATGCATATATCTTGAGGCTAGTGGGAGTAAGTTCATAATTCTGTTTTTATATATTGATGATATTATTCTCGCAACCAATGACTTAAGCATACTACATTGGACAAAAGATTTTCTTTTCTTTTATTTTGACATGAAGGACATGGGTGAGGCCTCATGTCCTTGGAATCGAGATCTGTCATGATAGAACTAAGGGTGTCCTTGGCCTCTCTCAAAAATCCTATATTCTTAAGGTTCTTAAAAGATATGGGATGGAGAATTGTTCTCCTAGTTCAGCACCCATAGTGAAAGGGGATAAATTGAGTTTAAAGGACTGTCCTTGAGATGATAATGAAAAGACTCAGATAACATCGGTCCCATATGCTTCGGTGGTTGAGAGTTTACAGCATGCGCAGACCTGCACCCGATCAAATATGGTATTTGTTGTGAGAATGTTTGGTAGATATCAGTCTAATTCAGGCATTACACACTGAAAGGCAACGAAGAAGGTTATGCGCTATTTACAAAGAGCGAAGGACTATATGTTGACCTACAGAAAAGTTGACCACCTAGAGGTCATTGGATACTCTAATGTGGACTTGAAAGAATGTATCGATAATAGAAAGTTCACTACTGGATACATTTTGCTATTAACAGGTAGTACCATCTCATGGAGAAGCGAAAAGCAGTCTACAACTGCAACTCATACTATAGAGACATAATTCATTACTCTATACGAGACTTCATCTCAGGCCATTTGGAAAAGAAACTTCATTATGGGTCTTTGTATTGTAGACTCTATTAAGAGACCACTAAAGAACTTTTGTGATAATGAAGATGTTGCATCCTTCTCAAATAACAACAAAAGCTCAACCTCGTATCGACACATAGAGTTAAAGTACTTTATCGTTAAAGAAATGATTAAGAATCATTTAGCATGCATTGATACAATCGGTATGAAAGAAATGACTGTGGATCCCTTTACTAAAGGGTTAGTGCCAGAATTATATTTTCAACATGTAAAAGGGATGGGTCTTTTTTATTCTTTCTAATGTATACCAATACATTATGGTTATATGTGATCACATTTGTGAAACTAAATTGATTCTTTATGGATTTGTATATTGTTGATTCTACATAAAGGATCTCTCATTTGGGTAGTGAAAATAGTAGAATAACAATGTTAAAGGACCAATAAAATGGGTTAGAGTCCAACCCATTTATAAAAGTAATTTTAACATGTTAAAACATTGAAGATGAATTATATTGTAGTTTGTGAAAATATGACATTTCATAAAGAAGTGTTTTTCTCCATGATTTGTATGATTCATTCTTGTGATAAAGGATAGCATGTGAACCCTCATGAAAATTAAATCAAGATAACAATAAAACCTTAATATAGTGTTTTTTCATATCAATGGGTCAAGTGAGAGAATGTTGAAATATGTATCAGATCCAACTTGATATGAACTGGTTTGACATGAGTACATCATCATGGGGTGGAGTGGGAGTTATAGAGCAGTTGTAGCAATTGCCCATGCATGGCAACTAATGATAGTGGTAACTACCCATTACAACCTCCCACTGAAGGTTTCTTCAGAAGCCTATAAGAAAGGCCCTGGTTGCATGATGAAAACAACCAATGTGTATAATATTCTTTCACGTATAAGGTTTAAGGTTTTGCTGACCATCGACTTAAGGCATGGGCTCATTGTGGGCGTCGATAGGCTGAGGAGAATCCCGATCACCGGCCCATGCATGCAAATCACATCCATGACGTCTACCAGTATGCATTCTTATTTCTGATTTCAGTTCTGATGAAACTCCAATAAACCTTTCATCTAGGAGTGCACATGAGTCGAGCCTAGGCTGTTCGAACTTAATTTACTCGTTCAGAAACACACATGTTCAAGCTCCGCTCAAACTCATCTCCGAATTCAATCTGAGCTGGGAACAACCTTTTCCAGACTCGGCTCGGTTCCAAGCTCGAGCCGAGCCAAGCTTGACCAGTGTTTTAAAAAAAAAATATCATTTACTTTGAAGAGGTGAGGTGGGATGATAGGCCAACATATTAACTCATATGATCAGTTTTTATTTTAATAAAGTAAACCGTATCTTATATGCTCAGTTTCCTAATGTTATAAAAACAAAAGGGTAACATGTGTCAAAAATTAGATGCATAGTAACATTTTTTTTAATTGACATGCTTGCCCAATGTAATTAAAAATTTGTAAGGGCATTTCTATAGTCTTTCAAAAAGAAAAAAGTGTGTTACTTATGTGGCATATTGTAATTTTTTTCAAAATTAATTAGTTCTCATTTTTAACGCCTCTCCCCCCTCCTCCCTTCTAAAACGTCTCTTTTTTTTTAAGAGAATATCAACAACAACAACAACAACTACGCCTTCATCCCAAAACAATTGGGGTCAGCGATATGAACCAAAAAAGAAATTCATTTTGGGTCTTCCACATGAATCCTTTTCCTCCAATCATTTCTATCCAACGCCATGTCCTCGGTGAGGTTCAAAGCATTCATATCCTTTCCTATCATCTCCATCCAAGTCTTCCTAGTCCTACCCCGACCTCTTTTAACTAATATATTTTCCCATTTCTCCAACCTTCTAACTGGAGCATCATTAGGCCTTCGCCGAATATGTCCAAACCACCGTAAACGATTCTCTCGAATATAAAAGAATTTATTATAAAAAAACTACAGATTACAAAGGCTGAGGATGAGATATCCTCAGCGCCATTCAGAAAATATTGGGTGGTGTTCAGAAAATGATAACATATCTCACAAAACACTCAGATACATCAAATAGAGGGTGGTCAGGATGCATTCGGATCCAAGTCAGTCCCTTATTCGGCCACACTACCTGCATCGTAGATACAACGTCCCATCTGATCTGATGAGCAGCAACACTGAGATGGTTGGACCGTCCTCTGAAAAGTTTCCCGATCCTTTCTTCTCATATTAGCCACCATGTTGCGCAAATCAAACATTTTTAGATCAGGAGCCATTTCTTGGATTGTTCTACAGTTAAGGGTCCCAGAATAAGCACTCAGAAGTTTATTACCGCATCTGTTTTCACCTGATTAATTGGCTAGGTTTCGCGAGTAATGTTTGGAAGAACCCGTACTTCCAAAATGAATGAATGGCACGCATAGTGGGCAGTGTTTGCAAGTTGGTGAACAAGCTTTTGCATACGATCTTGAGTGTTAATGCTGGCCATGCCTAAAGTCTAGGCAAACAACATTGACCTTGGCGGGTGCACCCTCGATCGTGGTGAAAACCTAATAGAGGATGCACACTGAATACACTCACACAAACAAGACCGATATAATGTGGTTTGGCACCTATATTCACGATAGTCTCTCTATTCAAACTTGAACAGGGACTCTTATCTTTTTATTTTTATATAGATTACAATGAGAGTTCAGTTTATAGTACACGATAGTCAATACACCGAATACACTTACACACACAGGACCGATATAATGTGGTTAGATAAACATCTATGTTTACTATAGTCTCTCTATTCAAACTTGAATAGAGACTCTTCTCTTCTTATCTTTATATAAATTATAATGAGTCAAAAAAATCTGGAATAGCCTTAGAATTAAGAATACAAATCTTGGCTAGCTGATGATCTTTCCTTTCTATCATGATCTTAGCTAATCTTTGGCAAGTGATCGTTTGGAGTCTCTTATCATTATCTACCTTCAGCATCAGATGACTTTCCTTTCATACACCACTGATACAAAAAACCTAACTTTTTGGATCTAATTCGGACGACACATTTCTGTCAAGGTTGTTCAAGCGGCCACTCAGTTCCATTCAGCTCAAAGGAGTCGATCATACTTTGGCCCCATAAGCAACTACGACCAAGTTCATGATCTCCAACATTTCTATAGCATTCTGAAATTTCAATTTGCATTAGCTGAAGATAGGACTAATCTCATAAGCTTCAATGTCTATCTAATTCTTACTCTTAGACTGTAGAACCATTGCACTGAGAACATGAACTTGAAAACTACACAAGTAGGAATAAAAAGAAGTTTGCAAAACATGGCCATGCGCACAATGTCAAGCATTAGTTGTTTTCATCGTAATCAAGAATTCTTCCTATTTCTTAAGTCCATGGAGCATGTCGTGTTGGTGGGATTTTTTTTCATGAGGAACAGTGACCCCCCCGGTTTCAGAGACCTAGTTGTGGTGGGTATACCTGCTGTACTTGCAGCCGCTGTCCTGACGGTGTAAACCTGTGGCACACCCTTTGCTGTGCTTCAGCATGAGCAAGAGCATCATACCCTTGCACTTTTTAATGAAAGGAGCTGATGTTCATGGTAATGGAACCCTGACCACCCGCCTAGCAGCCAAGGCCTCCTCCCACTACGCCTCATTTTTTTAACCAAGAATATTTTGTGCAACTCAATAGGACCATGTTTGTTCCACTGGTTCTTTAACTCAATGTTTTCCACCAAGAATGTTTTGTGAAACTGCATTGCCTCCAGCTTAGGCATGGAGGCAGCGAAAAAAAGTACAAGCCTACCTCATTGGAAGATCATAATAATTAGCGTTAGGTCTGGATTGCACAAACGAGCTTGTTCATTTATATTCAACCACAGGTAAGGTTAGATGGTGAACTCCAGTCCATAACTCTCTAATGTTGAAAAACTGTTATCTCATATACAATGCCTTCAAGGTTTTGCATAGGCAGTGTGCTTCTTGTAGCTTGAAAACTTATATGATGCTCGTTGCTTCTGGGTTCACAGTGGCAAACAGAGCATGCTGTGGAGTTGGCAGGTACGGTGGGACAGTGACCTGCCCTCCATTAGAGAAGCCATGTCAAGACAGGAATCAGTATGTGTTCTGGGATACCTTCCACCTTACCCAAGCTGCAAATAAGATCACATTTGAGAGCTGTTACAGTGAGACGACTATATATTGATGGCCATTTGGTAAAAGGACTCTGGCCCCAGAGAGAGAGAGAGAGAGAGAGAGAGAGAGAGAGAGAGAGAGAGAGAGAGAGAGAGAGAGAGAGACGAACTATAAACATCAACATTACGAAAAGGGTCAACAAACATTGAACCTGGCGGCAACACAAAACGGGCCCCAGACAGGCCGAGAGCACAGAAACAAAACTAAGAACAAAAAAAAAACCAGACGAGATCAGCCTGGTTCGAGGGGTCCAGGGCGATAGAAAGCGCTGAAGATCTGGCGATAGAGAGCACAGAGAAAGAAAGAGAGATCTATTGGTGGATGTTGCTCATCATTGTTTCAAACTTGAAGGGCCTAGAATTCAATGGTCGATGTTCATAAATAGAAGCAGCCATCTTCAATCATTTATGCATGTTTATGGAGAATTTGCACAATTGCTTACCACCTGCTATATATTGTTCGGAATTCTGATGGAGGTAATGGTGCCAAAAGTATAGTCAAGGGTGCATTTGCTTCTCTTTGCATGACCATCATAAGAATCATGAATTTTCATGAAAATTGGAGTCACGGGCTCCACCCCATGACTCCATTCTCACAAGATGTGAGAGAATGAATCACATTTGATGTAATGTTTGCAGTGTCCTGTTAATCTTGGCTTTTCTCACCTTCCTGTGTTAGCAAATCACAACCACAGCACTTTCACAAGTTTAGCGAAACATGAGAAAATGAAAGTTGCAATTCTAAATCTCGCATGAAAATGGTTCTTCCTTAATCCTGCTAAAGTTGGTCACGAGACCAACATCATGACCAACAATCGTAGCATTTGGATTCTCAGTCCCGTTGCTCACCCCACCTGTGACCAAAGCAAGCAAACATGCCCTGTTCGACGTGATTTTATAGTCATTGATATTTCTAAATTAACATTGCAATATTTAAATGTTATTACATAAACTTAAAGAGATTATATAACGAGAAAGAGTCTCTCTCTCTCAAGCAGGTCCGTGTAAAAATATGGATCCTCCTCCGAGTGATTCTGCTTGTAGAAAAAAAATTGTAAACACAAACATGCTTTAGGGAGCACTTTTGTGCTCAATCAGAGAGGGGACACGTGGGGGGATGTAAAACCCCCACTATTTCTAGGATTTGAGATCCGTTTTCAAAGGAAACCCAAAGATCCTTGGGTGAACAGCGGCAGATGAGGCCAATATATCTGAGGATTTCAAAATCTCATATAAGGTTTTAAGAATGAGGCAATTTTCTTTTCTTTTCAATAGGCGAGTAGGGCATAGGTTCTTGAACATTAGGTACTTGATAAGCACTTGAACATGCTGGCATAAAAAAAGAGGAGCAACAGTGGTAACAAAAGTTGCCCCTAAAGGTCAATAACAGCGATAAAAACCACCACTGAAAGTCAATAGCAGCCATTTTTGTCGCCGCTATTGCTTGTTGGGCAGAAAAACTCATTTTTTGACATTAATTTTTTTATGTGATGGCCAGCATGTGCACGTGTGTGTCAAGTACCTAATGTCCAAGCACCTACCACTTTTTCTTCTATAGGCAAGCAAAGGGATAACACTTGTGGGATTCGAAACTGAGAACCCTCAGTTGTGATAATTGATAGTACGACCAAACCATCCAGCTATCTCATTCTACCCCCCAAAAAAAAGGCATTAAAGAGCTCCTTAACTTAGCATTAGAATGACTTGGATCTTACTAACATCCAAGGATGCGGAAATCCCAGCTGTTCAATTGAAGGATGTGGGGGTTTGAGATCCTTTAAAAAGAAAACAAAAATCAGGGAAGTGGAAGAGGGGGGTTTGAGATCCGAGCAATTAAAATGCTTACATGTGCAAATTTTAAAAAATACTCAAGGTACAATTTTTAAAACTCCGCCTGTGTATAACTGTTTAGTTATACACTGCCGGTCCCAAGCCCGGATAAAGGAGGAGGGTTGCGGTAGGCATGTGACAACCAACATAAAAACTTAGTGATACCCTATGAATATGAACCAATATGAGAATTTCGTTGGAGCGTTCCCTACTGAGCGACGCAATGTACTCTATAGGCCCGGAGGCAGTGATAAATGGGCAAGGGTTGCTAGGTCATCGCCCGGAAGCGACGCGTCACACCGGCGCCCGGGTGTGGTGTCAAATAAGCAAGGGTTCCGTCACTTTGTTGGACGGGTGGGGGTAAAGAAGTTAGTCCAAGACCATAAAATTATGGTTAGCCACTTGGAACATAGGGTCTTTAACTGGTAAGTTGGTAGAGTTAGTAGATGTTATGTGTAGGAGAAAGATTGATATTTTATGTCTACAAGAGACCAAATGGGTAGGTGAGAAAGCAAAAGTGATAGAACCTTGGGGATATAAGATTTGGTATACAGGAATAAATAGGAATAGGAATGAAGTAGGGATTGTTATGAGTCGTGAGTTTATAGATAATGTAGTTGAGGTCCGTAGGAAGGGTGATAGGATTTTACTTATTAAATTAGTATTAGGTACGGATATTATTAATATTATTAGTGTTTATGCACCTCAAGTAAGTTTAGATGATTCCACTAAGTGTCAATTTTGGAAAGATTTAGATGGAGTAGTACAAGGGATATCTTATGGAGAAAGGCTTTTCATCGGCGGTGACCTTAATGGGCATGTAGGCATTAGTAGAGATGGATTTGAGAGTATCCATGGAGGCTATGGTATAGGAGAAAGAAACGATAGTGGAGAAAGGATTTTAGATTTTGGTTTGTCCTATGATATGATCTTAGCAAACACTTGGTTTAGGAAGAGGGAGTCTCACCTAGTAACATTTAAAAGTGGGGCTAATACGAGTCAGATAGATTTTTTCCTACTTAGAAAGAGAGATAGGGGTTGTTGCATCGATTGTAAGGTTATACCGGGAGAAAGTGTAGCTACACAACATAGAGTCTTAATTTTAGATCTTAGAATTAGACAATGCCGCAAAAGGGATAGACATAGGATAGATCCTAGAATTAAGTGGTGGGCACTGAAAGGAGCTAAACAAGGAATGTTTGTAGAGCGGGTAGTTAGAGAAGTTGATTGGTGTCTCGAGGAGGATTCAGAATCTATGTGGAATAAGATAGCGGGTGGCATGAGAAAGGTGGCTAAGGAGTTATTGGGTGAGTCTAAAGGCGGTGCACCGCTAGGTAAGGATACATCGTGGTGGAACAAGGATGTCAAATTAGCTATTAAGGTTAAAAGAGAGTGTTATAGAAATCTAAGTAAAAGTCGTGATAATGAGAATTTGGAGAAGTATATGATAGCAAAGAAAGAAGCTAAAAAAGTAGTTCGGAACGCGAGGGATAAGGTATATAAGGAGGTTTATGACAAGTTGGATACCAAAGAGGGTGAGAAGGATATTTATAGGATTGCAAAAATGAGAGATAGGAAATCGAGGGATCAGGGTATGGTTAGATGTATCAAAGATGAAACGCAAAGGGTTTTAGTCAAAGATGAGGAGATTAAGGAGAGATGGAAAGATTATTTTGATAAGCTATTTAATGAAAGTCATGCTCAAGATCTTGGAGACTTTTCCATTCCTTTTCATAAGATGAATCGTGACTTCATGCGCAAGATTCAAAAGAAAGAAATTGCAGAGGCTTTGAAGAAAATGAAATCAAGAAGGGCAGTTGACCCAGATGGTATACCTATCGAGGCTTGGAAATGCTTGGGAAAGAAAGGTTTAGAATGGTTGACAAATCTTTTTAGCAAGATTTGGCAGACAAATAAGATGCCTAATGAGTGGAGGAAGAGTACTTTGGTGCCTCTATATAAGAATAAGGGTGATATACAAGATTGCACAAACTATCGTGGTATAAAACTCATGAGTCATACTATGAAACTTTGGGAGAGGGTGATTGAGTCTAGGTTGAGGAAGGTTGTCATGATATCAGAGAATCAATTTGGTTTTATGCCTGAAAGATCTACTATGGAAGCTATACATCTTCTTAGACAACTTATTGAGAGAAATAGAGAGAGGAACAAAGATTTGCATATGGTTTTTATTGATTTGGAGAAGGCTTACGATAGAGTACCTAGGGACGTTCTCTGGTGGACAATGACGAAGAAAGGTGTTTCTCTCAAGTACATTAGTAAAATTAAATATATGTATGAAGGAGTAGTAACCAATGTCCGTACTTGTGGAGGGGTGACAACCAATTTTCCTATAACGGTTGGGTTACATCAAGGATCTGCTTTAAGCCCTTTCCTATTTGTTATAGTGATGGATGAGCTTACAAGATCAATTCAAGAAAATGTGTCGTGGTGTATGTTGTTTGCTGATGATATTGTTTTGATTGATGAGTCTAGAGCTGGGGTTAATGCTAAGTTAGAATTATGGAGACAAACATTGGAAGCAAGAGGTTTTAAGTTGAGTAAGAGTAAGACAGAATACATGAAATGTCGATTTAGTAAGCAACGAAATAGAGATGGGAGTGTAATGAAGCTTGGTGAGCAAGAAATACCGGTGGATGATTCTTTCAAATATTTGGGATCTATCATTCAAAAGTATGGAGAAATTGATGGAGATGTAAATCATAGGATAAAGGTTGGGTGGATGAAATGGAAGAGTGCAACTGGAGTGTTGTGCGATCGTAGAATGCCATTGCGGTTGAAGGGAAAGTTTTATAGGACGACTATTAGGCCCGCTTTACTATATGGTACGGAATGTTGGGTTGCTAAGAGACATCATATTCAAAAAATGAGTGTAGCTGAGATGCGTATGCTGAGATGGATGTGTGAAAATACAATAAAAGATAAGATTCAGAACGAGGAGATACGTAAGAAGGTAGGCGTTGCACCCATTGAAAATAAGATGAGAGAGAATCGTTTACGGTGGTTTGGACATATTCGACGAAGGCCTAATGATGCTCCAGTTAGAAGGATGGAGAAATGGGAAAATATATTAGTTAAAAGAGGTCGGGGTAGGCCTAGGAAGACATGGATGGAGGTGATAGGAAAGGATATGAATGCTTTGAACCTCACCGAGGACATGGCATTGGATAGAAATGAATGGAGGAGAAGGATTCATGTGGAAGACCCAGAATGATTTTCTTTGTTGGTTCATATCGCCGACCCCAATTGTTTTGGGATGAAAGCGTAGTTGTTGTTGTTTGTTGTTGTACACTAAAGTGTGTTCTTTACATGCATTAGCCGTCATGACAGAAATACAAAATGAACGATAAGGAACACTTACCATCTGATCTCTTCTTTATGTATAAGTGCAATAAGCACCTTACCAGCTACAGTCACATAAACATATGGAACAAGAAAGGAAGTACTAAAGTGCAGAAATTCAAGTAGTTGATGACTATCTCAAACACACACTCAGGAAGCAGCAGTTCTGGGTCAGTTCCTTGGGTTTCATGGGATTGGCATGAGTTTGTGCAACGCCAATTTCTAAAAAGTATTTTGAATAAAATTTTCCTATTACACAAATAATTTAATTTACTTCTCCCAGCTGGTTGCTCTCAAAACAAACACAAAAATAAGTCCTTCCATGCTAGGTATCATTAAAGGAACCTGGTAGCAATTCAAGATCCTATTACAGCCTAGAAGGAAAGGAACCAGAAAATGCTGGTGTACCCCTGTTATCCATGCTCTCTATTATACTCTTCTATCACAAAATATACTAGAAAACATCCCATATTGGTGTGCAAGGCAAAATACCAAAATGATAACGGCCAAGCTATTAAAGTAGAAAAACTCTAAGTCAACCAGCAAGAAGCAAATCAACTGAAGTTGAACAAACAAACCATCATACTGATCAAGGACTAGCTTAAAAATGTGCAGTTTGTTCCACACAGGCATAACTGCATATGAACCAAGCAAATATAAGAAATGGTGCTAAATACAGAGACCAAGTTACAGACAGGCAACACCAAAATCACAAACCAAGGGGCAAAATCCTTTATTGATCATTGTCTAAGTCATTGCCACTCAAGATGATGATAGATGAATGTGAAACTCAGATAAAGACTTGGTACAAAGTAACACAACTATCAGGGAAGTAAAAGTTTCAAAAGAAAATGCTAATTCAGCTTATGGTATGGATGATCACAACAAACATAACTGAACATGTTTTCGCAGAGGCCAAGAGACAAGTGACTAACCATTGTTATCAATCTCAGTGCACTTGCAAGTCATTTACTAAAATCACAGAGTACATAGAATGGATGAAAATTTTCTAAATCCTAATATTTGCAACAAATCCTTGCACAAAAGAAATAAAGAGCACAAATTGAACAACCAACTTTTACATGTTCAGAGAACATCTCAAGCTTCAGGGTGTCAGGATCACGAGGAGTTAACAGTTCATGGCCAGATCTTAGAACACTAGCGTTGTACAGCAAATATCTTCTAGCAGTAACTTCACCTTTCCCTTACCCCGAATACAAACTTTCATGTCCTTTTAGCAAAATGCTCGACAATTAGGATATCCATCTTCCAAGCACAACATTTAGGTGCAATCTTCTCTTTTGAAGTAAAACCAAACACAAATGATATTGAAATACTCCCCGATAATCATTGCATATAAATCATCAGAGAAGAAGTTTCTTATCAGATCAATGCATCAGATGTGGTTTTCTTCAGCACCAACTTTCAAATCCATCAGTCGTTCAAGAACTATAACCCCCATCGTCAAGCACCAACTCCAAGGAGACATGCTTGCTGTGTTGAAAGAACACCAATAATGGTCGACTGGATCGTTGATAGTCAAGTTTCTTAACAGACAAAGCATCAGAATTTGGCTCTCTTCAGTACCAACTTTTTGTCCATTAGCATAGTAAAAATGTCTAATGTATTAAAACCCCACTCTTCAAGCACCAAAGAAGGTGAGCCATCTTCTCTTCGTTGGAGAAACCTCAATGCCACAATAACGAGAAATCCTTCCCAGCGTGCATTCTATACATAAATTGAAGTAAAATTTCTTAGTAGATCGATGCATCAAATCTTGGTTCATAGAAGGTAACTTGACTGTTCCATGACTGAAGCACACAACCAGCAATCCACGACCACGTTTTCCTGTCAATGTCATAAAGGAGACCTTTACCCTGGTTCCAAGATGTAAAGCAGATCAAGTTATCTTGTCCAAAGCACTCAAACCGTTCAGCTGATACTCTCAACAAAGATTTAAACATCCTCTGGGGCATTCTACCTATCTCAACCCACATAGTATTCACATGATCCAATTCCCAAATCCTCATACTCTGGTGGGAACTATACATACCTATCCTTCCAACCAAAAACAAGCGTTTGCAGGTACCTGCAACAAGGTAAACATCTAATAGAGATCTAGGAAATTTGGCTGGGATATGTTCCCAGTAGCCTGTATCTAATCTATACATCATCAATCCTGGTGGTGAAAGGGTCTCAAGGTAGATTCTAGAATCACAGAATGCTACTTTTGAAGAACAGATATTTACTGCAGGCATTACCTGATGCAAAGACCAACTATTCGACCTGGAATCGTATACTTCAGTAGGTAATGTTCTCTCTCCATAAATGTCACTGGTGGCAATCACTTTAAATGATCTATCTCGTCTATCAACAACCAATATCATCTGGCGCTGCTGATTATAATGCATAGCGGGCAACGTCCGCCAAGTTTGAGTCAGAGGATTACAAACTATGGCTTTGAAACACAACCCATCTAACCCCGAAAAACAAACCAAGCCTCCCGAAGAACCAACCAACAAAAACGTCCATTCAGGCAAGAACGAAAACGGGAGCTTGTACCAAGTGTTGAGCGGCAAACTGAACACCGAGCACTGAGGAGTCTGCAGATTTTTCCAAAAGGTGAGAAGGCAAGGGCCATGCGAAGGAATCTGCGCATGAAACTTGATGAAGCCCGCATCTGATATTATCGAATTCCACCGTTTACACACCGACCGAAGCTTAAAAAGCACGAAGGGAGGAACCCTGGCCAAAACTTCATTCAAAAGATCCTCAGGCAGGAAAGCCCAAATGCTATCCTCCATTTGGATGTCAAGGTGCACAACCCTACTGAATGAAGACGCCACCTCTTCATCAAATCCCCGAGGTTTCGACTTAAACACCTTCTGCCGAGAGGGACTCCGGCTCCCGCTTCGCCCGGAAGCTGTTCGTTTCGGGCGGTCTTCATCTAAAGCTAATTCATTTCTCGGTGAAACCTGCCCAATGCAACCTACTTGGCACCTAGATTCTTCATCTTCCCGAGCTTCAGGGACCAAATTGCCATCCATGATTTCTCTTTTCCTAATAAAGAAGAATAAAAAATACACTTTGCAATATCCTGGATATGAAATCCAAAGGACGAAAGAAAGAACCGCTTTTGGGGTAACACGGAGGGAAGGAAGATAAATGGTTTACAGCCCAAAACCCTAAAGCACAAGCACCCCAAGAATATGAAAATCGGGAGTCAAATTTTCACTTCCGGGATATAAAAAAAAAAAATCAAAAACCAGGAAATGCCCAAATCAGGGCGACAAAGAAAACCCTAACGAGATCGATCTTACCATAGAAAAAATTCTTGAAAAAACACCTGCGGAATAGCGGAATTGGGGAAATGGCTAAAATGGTAATCGAGAAAATCCCACAAAAAAACACGAAATGAGAGAAAAAGCGCGCCCCTTCAAGAGGAAAAATGATACTCTCAAACAAAACCCTTAACAGGAGTTATCCCACCGTTTCAAAACCCTTTAATTTCCGAAGACCGTAACGAACATCCAAAGGAAAAATAAAATAAAATAAAAAGAATTAAATTCCTGATTTTGCGGTGAGTCGGTGACACAAACCACGGGAGGAAAATGACGTTGGTTCAAAACCCTAACTTTGGTTCAAGGACTGCGGTCAATTTCGTGATTTCGAAAAGGAAAATTGGACGAAAACCACGAAATCGATTTTCCGTGGGAATTCGAAAAGTACCTTTCGCTCTTCTAGGGTTTGAATTTCCGATTCTGACGGAGAGAGAGAGAGAGAGAGTTTTGTGTTCAAACGAAGAAAACGATCGAGTTTCCTTTTTTCTATATTTTCTTTTCTAAAAAGGGTAGAGAGTGAAAGTAAATTACATAGAAAATTCCAAATCCATATGACTTCTATAATGAGAATTGAGAAACTTTGTGAGGATAAAATGGTCAATTTCTAAGAAAAGAATTCGTACTAGTCTTTCTGTTTTAAAACCTTCTTATCGTTTGCGTTTCTATCTCGATCTCTGACATTAACTCGGAATTTAGAAACGAAAATTCCGGTTCGGATCAGGAATCGGGATTGACTGTCGCTTATGAAGAGTTAATATTTGGATCGGGTCAATTTTGCCGCGCCTTGATCCATCTTAACCGGAATTGGGTAGGGCTGGATCTGGTGAAGGGATGGCAGTGGACCGAGGGAAAATGGGATCTGCCCGGCCTTGCCCCGTTTGGACTGGGGATGGAGGACATGAAATGGGGATGGAGGTTAAAATCAAAACCTGTGCTGGGATGGACTTACGCTTTCCCCTGCCTTGTCCCATCCCGTCTCGTCCCCATTCCTTCTATAGGGATGGCAATGGACCCAGCAGGGGCTTAGCTAGGATTCATGTGAGGTGGGGCAAACAGGAGTGTAGCAAAAAAAAAATTTATTTGTGCGATAGTCGGGGGTTCGGGGGCAGAGGCCCTGAAAAAAAAATTGAGATAAAATAAAAAATGGCTACAATTATTAATAAAAATCTATTTTATATGAACAAATCAAACTATTTGCTGCAGTCAGGGCTGGGCTAGGACTGGACTACAAAAATAGATAAAAATCTATTTCATATGGAATCAGGGCTGGGCTAGGACTTGGCTTTTAAAAAAAACAAACAAAAAAATTAACTGTTTCGGGAGGCAGGACTGGGCAGTCCTACCCCCCCTTAGCTACGCCCTTGGGACCCAATAAAAATGAAGCCCCGTCCTACTTTGCTCAGTTTGGACCGGGGATGAAGGACATGAAACAGGGATGAATGTTAAAATCAAAACCCATGATGAGATGAGGGGGGGGGAGATGGAGGGCAAAATTTTGAGATGGGGGCGGAGGTGGGAAACCTTGTCCCGCGCTCTCGCCCCGGTCCACTGCCATCCCTATTATAGTGTTAGGCATATTCATAAATCTTGTTCCGGAAGAAACCATAGCAAGATAAAATCTCGTGTCATTTTTAAAAAATATTTGTTTTTTTTTCATAAAATCTCGTAAAAAAAATTTGTTTTGGTTGTAAAATCACGAACAAGCTTGAAGTGTTCAAGTTTGGCTTATTCTTGTGGTAAGTCGAGCTCGAGCTAGCATGTTTATAGAAAAAATACATTAGTTAGATTTGAAAATAACACAATTATAAAAAGTTACAATAATATTTCAGACCTGAAATCTATAAGATTTTATCTATAAATATATTGCTTCAAACCAAACAATTTGGCCTATCCAAAATAAACACATCAATCATTTGATTTATATGAAGTTGGATATATTCAAAATATATTTATCAGCACTTAACGAGCTTACTAGAGCCAAGCCAAGTCCAACATCTTGTTCGTATTCAGTTTGTCGAACCAATTTTATGAGTTTGAACTAGTTCCTTATGAACCGAGATGCAAGTGGCTTGGCTTATTTCCCAGCGCTTTCTAAGGTCCCTTGGCATTGCCTATTTAAAGTTGATTAAAAAAAAACATAACCTCAACATTCCAATGATAAATGCCCTAAACCAACCGTTTGGCCGATACCAACACTCAAAGTGATCGGCCGAAAAAATAATTAAAAAATATTCTGGAGCAATGAAAAAGTGACACGTGTAAAAGCTATTAAAATAATTTTAAAAATAATTTTAATTATTTTTATATTTATTAACCGACACATTGTTCCCTATGAGGTGTTCAAGTTGAAGGACATCATGAGTTTAATACCTAGTTTCGGAGTCCCTTGCTATAAGGCCAAAAGTAATGGAAAAACTTTCCTGTGTTGGACAAGAAGAGGCCGGGTGCCCCAATGACCACCGTGGTGGTTACCCATGTGGTCACTGCATCAAGCTGAAGGCCTAGGATCGAATCCCACTGGCCCATGGGGGTTGTCATTGCTTTATCAGGGCTGGAGTAAGTAAGGCCGGGTGGTCGTGTCCTCAATCTGGAGTTTTACCTTGCAGGGAGGTGAGCCCATTAAGTGACTCGGTTCTGTTGAGGGTTTTCATTCATCATTTAAAAAACAAAAAGGTGTCCCCAGAGAGTTTTACACAGATCAACCTAGAATTTTAAGTATAAGAGCATGATAACATTTACAAAAAATATTTAAATTAATGAGCTTAAACAAGCTTTAATGACCTCAAACTCAAGGATCGAACTAATCTCGTTTAACAGATAGAGTTGAATGCCCTCAGAGATCCACGAAAACTCCACTCAAGGTTGGATCTGCCATGGTGTCATGCCCCCTCTAGTCTTCACATCAAGAGTTTCTCAGATCCTTTAAAGCAACGTGAATTCATGGTTTTTGGGTCTGATGGAGGGGGAGAGACTAGAAAACCAAGGACCTAGGTTCCTACAATTAGGGCTGGTGAACGAACTGAGCAGCTCGGCTCGGTTTGGCTAATCATGAGCTCATTCATGATCTGTTGGTATAACTGATGAAATGAGCCATGATCTGTTTGTTTGTCCTAATTGAGTCAAACCCGACAACAAGGGGGGCGCAGATCAGGGCATGCTGACATCGTGGCCGTCTGTTTGCATTTTGGATGAATGCCACATGGTTTTGTTGACTTTTGAGCTTTTTAAAATGCAAATCGGACGGCTATGATGTCAGCATGAGAAAAAACGCTCATGTTCAGCATGACCTGATCCGCTTCCACAACAAGGTGTTCGGCTCAGCTTGGCTTGAGTGAGTTCATATAGATAAAATATGTATATATTTTGTGTGATATATATTTTTAATTAGTGTAATATATAAATAGAAGAATGCAAAGAATATATATATATATATATAAAGAGAGAGAGAGAGAAAGATGCATAGAATATACATATATAATATGCACAATTAAGTGTAATATATAAATAGTAATGATAGGGTGCTCCCGTAGCACCTACTCCCACCTAACAGAAGCATTAGATTTTCAAATTTCTTGATTTTTTTTTATTGAACAGACCTTATAGATATGATCTATAAGTATTATTTAGTAGAAAACAAGTTTTGGGTCATGTGATTATAACATACATGTAGGTTTTTTAAGAACTTTAAAAACCAACGGTCCTCAATGTATCAAAATTTAATGACTTAAAAAAAATCCTATTTTTTATATCCAAAAAACATGATCCAAAAAATGATCCCTAGCAAATAAACTATGTCTGAGTACATCCATAAGGTCTGGTTGAGAAGATACAACCTACAGCTATGATTTCTAATATGTGGAAATAGGTGTTCTTTAAGTGTAATATATATATATATATATATATATATATATATATATATATATATATATATATGAGAGAGAGAGAGAGAGAGAGAGAGAGAGAGAGTATAAATACAGAAACACACAAGTAAATAGCATGCAACATTTTACACAAGTTTGTGCTTGGCTCATCTAGTTCAGGCATGAGCCGAGTTTGAGCTAGCCTCCTCTAAATATGACCATGAGCTGAGTCGTATGCTAGGTCCACTGGTAAATGAACCAAGCCTGAACATCCCCTGTTTAGTTCATTTGGCTTGTTTGCCAGACTTACCTACAATCACACATCTAGATCCTCCAATCTCAGGTCCGAGGCAATATTCAATTAATCTTACGACTAGACTCATGCTTATTTTGTATAACTCAAAAAACTTGCTTGATCCAAGCTTAGTAATCAAGAATATCTGATCATTTATTTTCTTCTCTAAAAATAATCTTTGGTGGAATATGAAGGTTTCACAGTAGAAGACAATGGGAATTTTACCAGCCATTTGTGAGGAACGGGATCTAGTCACCCCTAATGTGTTGCCTTCTCTTTAATTATATCTGCTCTGAGATCTCATTGTTGCATTGATGATTGTCAAATATGATCCCATAGATGGATTCAGCATGGTCAATTTATAGAAATAAACCTTTATATTATGCTTTTTTGGAAGAAAAAATAAGGTTTTTTTAAATCCTAAGAATTTAATGTTTTTGCAGCTATTGATTTTTTGAATTTCCAGAAAACCCCGCAAACGCGTCGGATTCCGACCTCACTAAACAGACCGTGTAGATCACATCTGCTGTGTCTGATTTGATAAAAAATGCTCGCAACAATGAGATCCTGGGGGTTATGACAAATGGGCATAAGATGAGATAATCTATTATGAAGCATATTGCAATTGCTTAGCTTATCCCGTTTTTTCTCGATAAATGGTGCATCTAGATGCTACTCATGAAAACTTCGGAAGAACTAGCTAGTACACCCCGTGTTTCTTATGGTAAGCCAATGCTTGAACCTTGTTTGAAACGTGACAAAGTTCACGATGTCTAATGGTTCTTCAATTTCTAGATCAGTCCTGACCCAAGTTCTTGAATACGAGCTGTCAGTGCACGTCTCCTTGTGGTGAGACATTGCAGGTGCAAAACCCAGTGGTACAGTAATAACTGTCTGCATAACCTCAGCTTACCTTTAAAAAAAAAAAAGAGTATTGGAGCTCATGAACTTGGTCACACTTAGTGCAACCCAAATATGCCCTTTGAAGTCTAAAACTGAACAATAATTGGCTGTTTAAAAAAAAAAAAAGTGAATGGCATAGATTTTCAAATTTTATGAAAAAGTGTAGGCGTTTCATTGGGACTTCCTTTTCTTGCTTTGTAGATTAAAGTTGGCAGTGATGGGTCATGTGGAAAAGCTGCCCACTAAAAGGCTTAACACTCCAAGGCTAGAACCCTTGGTCCCGAGCATAGTGACAAATATCGCAAGATTTATGAAAATCTCGCAATAATATCATAAGAAATTGCCTGAAAGTTTAAAACAGCAAAAGATGTAAAAGGCTTAAAACTCCAAGGCTAGAACCCTTGGTCCCAAGCATAGTGACAAATATTGTGAGATTTATGAAAATCTCTCGATAATATCATGAAAAATTACGTGAAAGTTTAAAACTTTAAAATATCATGAGATTTATGAAAAAACATAGATACCGTGATTTAAATGTGGTATTTACATTTTAAATGGCTATTTATCATGAAAAACCTATATATTTTTATTGTAAAATATTTTTTATTAATATTTTCTTATAAAAAATAGTTTTATTTTTAAATTTATTTTTTGTTGTCGAGATTTTGCCGAAAAAATGTGAGATTTATGAAAAGATTTCACGAGTTTTTGAGAAACAAGATTTTGCCAAAAGAAACGTTTGTCCCTATGGACCCAAGGCCTCCGCTGGCAGGGGCGTAGCTAGGATTCATGTGAGGGGGGGGGGGGGGGGTGCAAACAGGGGTGTAGCAAAAAAAAATGGTGTGATAGTCGGTTCGAGGGCAGCGCCCCCAAAAATTTTTTTTAAGATAAAATAAAAAATAGCTACAATTATTAATAAAAATCTATTTCATATGGACAAATCAAACTATTTGCTGCAGTCAGGGCTGGGCTGGGCTACAAAAATGGATAAAAATCTATTTCATATGGAATCAGGGCTGGGCTAGGACTGGGCTTTTAAATTTTATTTTATTTTATTTTTTTTAACTGGGCCGGGAGGCAGGACTGGGCTACAGCCCAGTTCTGCCCCCCCCCCCCCCCCCTTTTTATTTTTATCATTATATATATATATATAAATTATGCTTACTAGATGTGAGTTTTCAAGAGATTTTCCCATAAATTAATTTTTTCAATTTATTGTGATTGTTGATGCTGACAATGGAGACATTGCCTAAATTTTTGGCTTTTGTTCTACTGGATCTGGATCCCATTCTAGATAAAAAAAAATGCAGACCCCAACAGGTCGAGAGATAGGAGCAATTTGTTACATATTCACCCATTCCACTTATGCTCCTCGGTGCTTGTTGGTTCTGGTCAAGGTGGATAATTCACATTTGTGATGCCAAACAGCCAAAGGCCCCCAGCTAGTTCATGCAAAATCTGGAGTCTAACGAAAATGGATCAGCATTCCTGGATTCGCACCTATCTGATTCTTTAGGTCAAACTAGGAATAACCAACCAATTCTCCGATTCTTTCCCTTAACTGATCAAACTCAGGCTGGACTGACCCGGGGCCCATTAGGGCCCCATGGGCCAGAACGTGTCTCCGACCTGCCGGGTACTGGACCCAAATGTTATGGGGTTAGGGTTGAGCCAAACTCTTGTGGGGCTTGGGGGAGGACATTCTGCCTACAACTCTGCCTACCACCCAATTAGCCTGGGTTCTGATATACATCAATACAGTAAACAACAGTTTTTTAATTGAGAGAGAGAGAGAGAGAGAGACGAAAGTAATTCAACATTACCACTCATGAAGATCAACAAAATGTTGAACCCATGAATTGAACAAGAACAAAAGCCAAAACAAATAAAGAAAGCACAAGAGAAAAGAACATTAGACAGATAAAAATGGGCTCACGCCATAGCCGCTTGCCTAGATTGTGACAAAGGATAGGTAGCATCAGTAGGAGGGAGTGGAAGATCACTAAGATGCATAGGCATGATCGCATAAACATCTACCAAAATTTTATGCACCAGGTTTTGAGAGAAAGAGAGAGAGAGAGTGCTTTTTGTTTTTCTGATATACATCAATACAGTAAACAACAGTTTTTTAGTTTCATATGATACTATTTGTTTCTAACCTGAGACTAAGGGTAGGTTTGAAAGCCAGAAAAACTCTAAAGTTTTGCCTATTAGAGTTTTTTATATGAGAAGTTTTCTCAAAAAAAGTTTTCCGCTTGTTTGTATAGCATGAGAAAATCACAGTGAAAAATGTGAAAAAATGAGAAAATAGTTTGGTGGGTGGTGGTGATGGTGAGATGGATGATGGAAGTGTAAAAATAAATTTTCTACAGGAAACATTCCTCCACCTCTTCGTTGACGAATGTTTCTTATCAAAAAAATGTACTTTTTAGGAAAAAACTCTTTCAGCAAAAAAGTCTCTTGTTTGGAAGGGTCAAAAAATTCATACTAATTTTTCATTTTACATCATTTTTCCTACGTCTTTCTAGCTTTCATGCACGCCAGGCTTCTTCCAATGGAATGACATCTCTCATCTTCGTGTCCCCTAAATCTTACTAAACAAGTTGTCTTGATCAAATCTGACCTTATAAATAAAAACAGCATAGTGCATCCAATAAGAATCAACCTTTCGATGGTACTTTTTCAATTAAAAAATTGATTTTTAAATCACAAATTTTTGTATTTTGTCACCTGTTGAATTTTTTAATTACCAATAAGTTGGATTTCGGCAATTTAAAATGATGTAGATCACATCTTTAGAGTTGTCTGATTTAATCAAAACCACCAATGAAATCTCAAAGAAGGGTATGAAGATTGAGATGAGTCTTCGAACCGATTTGATCATCTCTTCGTGCAAAATATAGATCTGAGATCCCCAAAACCTACCAAATGAACGGGAGTGATGAGAAAACCTCTGGTTCGAAATCTCGAAATCCTGAGAATCTCAAGATCTTTACAATTTACATACGAGATCCAAGGCTCTCAAACGCAGATCTGGGAGCCTTAAAAAGCAGGATCAAGACAAGGGACAACAAATAAGTGCTGTCGAATGCTTATCAGCACCAACCGAATCGGAACATCCGATTCGTATCGGCAATAGAAATAAACATAGTGACCGTGACACTGACCACCACTGTCTACACTCTACACTCTCCACTCTACACAGCCCTTTCTTCTTCCCTTCTTTTCTCCTCTCCTCCTTTCGTTTCCTTTCTCAGAGAAGAAGAAGGAAGAAGAAGAGGAAGAGGAGCACTAAACCCTAAACCTCCGCTTCACCGATTGCATCTCACGGGAAGCGCATTCCGAACGTCGACGGCGGCGGATCGATCGCATTTCGCCGGTTTTCAGGCCGCCGTCTCTGTGGCAATGACGCTTTGATCTTACGGATGTGCCTGATCCGGAGTTCTTTCCTCCTTCTTGCCTCCATCCGGGCGAGAAGAGAATGGGCGCGGTGACGTCGTCGATGGCGGCGAAGTTCGCCTTCTTCCCGCCGAACCCTCCCTCGTACAGTCTGTTGGATGACGATGTCTCCGGCCGGCTGATCCTCTCGGACGTCCCGCAGAGGGAGAACGTCGACGTCCTGAAGCTCTGCACCCGGCGCGGAACCGAGATCGTGGCGATGTATGTGAGGAACCCCATGGCGAGCCTCACTGTGCTCTACTCGCACGGGAACGCCGCGGATTTGGGGCAGATGTACGAGCTCTTCACCGAACTGAGCGTCCACCTCCGCGTCAATCTGATGGGGTGAGTGGCCTCACTTCCTTCTCCTTTTGGTTATCGTTTTCAGATGGAGTCTCTAGGGGTTATTTTCGTGGTGATTCTAGTGTTTACGAAGTCTGGGAAATGTTTGGTTTTCATTGGAGCTCGAGTGATTGGGCGTAATGGATTTGTTTGTACTTTGGAAATTTCATTTTTTTCTTCTAAAACAGAGGAATCTGGAAATCATCATCTTGTGTTGGATTCTTGAGTGTTAAGGTTTCTTTTTGTTGGAAAATTCGATTTTGGGGCATAAATTGAGGAATGCAATGTTCTTTTCTAGTGCCGCTACTATTGCAACGGTATACTAGCTTCATATTTCATGTTATCTGAATTTTTCTTTTTTAAATGATTAATTTATTATTATTATATTTTTAATAATCACAGATCACCTTGCATATTTTTTTCTTTTCTATATTCTGAAAGTTTTGCCTCTTTACATTTGAATTTTTCGGGTATGCTTTTGCGAGGATACTATCAGTAAATAAAATAGGTGGTTTATAGATGCTGTCAAAAAATTATTTTGTTTGTAGATGATTGTTTAGGCTTTAAGGATGTGGCTAGTAAACTAGTAATTTGTGGGTTCCGGTATTTAAGAAATAAATTCTCGAACAAGTAGGTTGGCAATGAAAACATACAACATTGTAGCGGTCAAATGCCTACTTTTTCAACAGTACTTATTGCTAAAAATTGAAGTGTCAATTTGTATCTCAAGGATAGTTTGCAGTAAGCAAATGCATCGGTTTAATCTCATTTTTACACATTGAAAAAGCATAATCTGGCATTATTTTTTTGACTTAGAGAGGTACTAGTATTAATTAAATGCACGCAGTCATGTATCAGAATTTAGAACATTAATTTATACCGATCTTTGCTTTTACTTCTGTTGCATCAAATTGCAGCTAGTTTATATCTTCTTTATGTCTAATAAAATCTGTTCTCTTTTTTCAAATTTGTGATACCTATGCTTCTTTTTTTTCGATAAGTGCAATAAGATGCTTATGTAACATAAAAACCTTGTATGTTGCAGGTATGACTATTCTGGTTATGGACAGTCATCTGGGAAGGTATGCATGTTGCATGGTTGCATGTGTTCAACATATTTTTCTTGCCCCTATAAATTTAAAAATTCTGTGGTTCATAATATCATTTGCCACTACTGAAGGTATTTAAGCAATTAGATGAAGAGTAAAGCGCACCTTAACTAATTGTACTTTTAAATGCAACACACCTTTTAATTTTCTCTCTCTATGAAGTTGTGAAGATATTTTGTATTTGTCACAGCCAAAAACATACGCTGAAGTTAGTGTCTGCAAAAGCCTGTGGACATTAAGAAAGCCAATACCCACTGAACAAATCACTTCCCCACCTCCATGCACCGACACACAGACTAACATGGATAACACCGTGCAGATGGGACAATGAATAATGGTGATGATGATGATGATGAGAATGACAAACACTTTAACAAGCACTAGTACACTTGCATATACATAGAAAAACACTATATATTGTAAAAGAGAGTTGATTAAAAATTTGTACTTTTGTGGCTTTTCTGGTAGCCAAGTGAGCAAAATACATATGCAGATATTGAGGCAGCTTATAAATGCCTCCAAGAGACTTATGGATCAAAGGAGGAAGATGTTATTTTATATGGTCAGTCAGTGGGGAGTGGCCCAACCTTGGACTTAGCAACTCGCTTGCCTCGCTTGAGAGCTGTCGTGCTGCACAGCCCGATAATGTCTGGCTTAAGAGTCATGTATCCTGTAAAGCGATCATACTGGTTTGACATTTACAAGGTTTGAATTACTGATTTCTTTACTGAAAGACTATTTTTGTTTACTGTCTTGCTCATGATTTTAAAGCTAAGCCACAACAATGATCATATTTTTCTTTCTTCTCTTTTGCAGAACATAGACAAGGTCCCATATGTTAATTGCCCTGTATTGATCATTCATGTAAGCTCTTTCAGCTGCACTTTTAGTGTTTTTGTTCTGTGAATGTTGATGGTAATCTTAGGTTTCCTTCTCTAAGTTGGTTGAGCCTATTATGATTTGCTTGCCTTTTTGTTTTCCTTTTTCTTCCATCCAATTTTTAGGTGCTTCTTTTGGTTAGCTTCTGTCATTATGTTGTTTGGAGTTTCAGATGTTTTTTATTGTTTTGTTTATTTCTTTGCAAACACAAGTAATTATTTAGTTTTTCTTCTAGATGTAATGTGGCTGATCCTGTTAACTGTTAAATGGATATCATTGCCAATTAGTTTGGGCTCTGCCTTACAATCTCATATTTTAGTTATTTTTGGGAAACCTTCTAATAATTGTCAGTGCAGGCATGATGCGTTACTGGTGGTGTTCATGTTTCATACCCTCTCATGCTGGTCTTGTTTGTGTACTAGAATCACAAACAATTGCACACAGCGTTATGACATGCACAAAAACCCTGAGAAGATAAAGTTTCTATTTCCAGACAAGAACCACAAACAGGAAGCTATGTGTAATGCAGGTTAAGGGGTTCCATATGGATCAAACCACAAGGCATCCATATACAATTGCCTTTTAATGCTTAAAAATAGGCAGTTTTTGTTTTGTCCGTGTAATGCACCATATTCAGCAAAGGGTGACTAATCAAAGTAAAGGGTGACTAAACAACATGAATTGAGCAGGACTTTAACATACTGTCAAACAACAGCTCTACTGTTTGTAAGTTAGTGAAGACGAAATCCCATATGAAGGGTCTAGATTTTTGTGTAATTAGATGTATATTTGGATAACTTAGTTTGATTGGGCCTCTTGTTTGACACCATGATTGTCAGCATGATTCTGGTACTTTCCATCATGTGGATTAACTCAATCTACTACAATGGAGAAATGTGATTGGCTTGTGGCTGCAACCTTCAACATAAGAGTTGCTCGAAGTTGTCAAGGAGATTGGAGATTTTTGATTTGTGTATCATCACCAACTCTATTTTTGTATATCCTTCGCATACTCAACACATTGGAACCTTGACTCGTCTGTCCATAAAGTTAATCCTAAAAGCTCCAAGACATGCTGGCTCAGGCAGCTTATGATTCGATTATTTTTCATAGTAGAAAGGGAGAAGAAATCTAGGAGTTCAAGCAGTACTCTGTTGTGATTTCATGACTTATTTAGGGTAGTTTTGTTTGCACATCTTCTTTCCATCTGCCCCTTGCAAGACAGATTCTCTATGGTATCACTGCGAATGTAGGGTGATATTCTGGTATGTTGGGGACCTGGGGTAATGGATTAAATGAAAATATCAAGTTGAGTTTATAAGAAAAAATGTGATAATGTGTAATTTGATTTTGATATGAAGTATTTGTTGCATGTGAATAGATGGCTTTCACTAAGCAATAATATATTTTTCAAGTTGCCATTTTGTAGCCATTCAGCGAGTGAGATTTTGATTTCTGTTGATCACATTCATGTTCTTTGTAGACAAACTTATGATACATTCAGGTTCAAATTTATCAAGAAACTCAATAATAAATTTAAAATTTTATTTTCACTTTTAGTTGCACGCATCCTTGTGTGCATAAGGGATCGAGTTTTACTCCTTGGATATTATGTGGTACCTAAGTGGGATCTCGACATTCTCTAAGATTTCATATATCAGCTACAGTCCTTGTCTTCATGATTGTGTGAAAGTAGATTGTTATTTGATGGCAAGCAAATACTCTTAGAGGAACTTCCCTTTTTATCTGTATTATTTGTTCGGATATGAGCACTGAAAGCTCTATTTATTCAGAATTGCTGGTGGTGGTTCTAATACCGACAGAATGGTTATAGCAAAAACTGCTTTGAATGGACATGAAAATTTCATTACCTGAAGGAGTCTTTTTGACCCGCGCCTCTCTTTCTTTTTATCCTTTTCTATAGTTTTGGAAAGCATGGTGGTGATGTATTTTGTGCACGACAGAGAGAATGGTCGGAAGCTCCTGTTATGTTGGTTGGAGTGAACAACTTTATGATTGTTTTGTACTTTCTTCTGCATTTCAGGGGACAGCTGATGAAGTTGTTGATTGTTCTCATGGCAAGCAGCTGTGGGAACTCTGCAAGGAGAAATATGAGCCTCTATGGCTTAAGGGAGGGAACCACTGCAACTTGGAACACTACCCTGAGTACATCAGACATCTAAAGAAATTCATTTCGGCAGTTGAAAAATCTCCAGGCCTGAAGAATGGATCAAAGCATAACACTGACAATTCAGAGCCCTCACGCAAGAGTACCGACCCTCTGGAGCCTCCACGGCAAAGCAATGATCGGAGGGAGAAGTCCAGGCCCAGCACAGACAACCCAGAAAAGTCAAGAATGAGCACTGATCGCCGGGATAAGTTGAGGCGGAGCATCGAGCGACATGAGAATGCAAGGAGCAGCGTTGATCAAGTGGAGAAGTCGAGGAAGAGCACGGGTCAACCACCAGAGAGAGCAAGGAACAGCATTGATTGGTCCGATAGAGTTCGGACATGCTAAGAGTCTCTTCTCCGGTGTTATATAATATCTATTTTTCTTTTTTCATTTTTCCCTTGTTAGGGCTGTTGTTGTTGGATTGTGAATTATAACACATTAGGAAGATCTGGTTATTGTTGGCTGTTAAAATGAAATGATGACAGCTTCGGAGATATGATGAGGTCGGTGGGCTTGTGCAACGCTGACTGTTTGGGGCATTCAGCTTCTCGGGTCTAGGAGGTAAAGGAAGGTTAGTGGTATTTTCTTTTACGGTGTGTATTTTCTGGTTTGGGTGTTTTACCATTATTTGATTGGTTCATCATTTTGAGGCTGTTTCGATTTCATGGGGAGGAAATGTAGCCTTTTTTTATGTACTTCTAGAGAAGTAATAATGGATCTATTTGACCAATTTGTGTTCTTGCTTGTTCCCTCCTAAACCTGCCTCATGGAGTGGCTCAACTCGTATGACCCGACTCTCGGTGTTTCTGTCATCTGTTTGGAGGTAATTTAGTGTGACTCTGTGCCTCGCGGTTGTAGTGGAGTTGAGCAGAAGCTGCAAGTTGTTGCTTGTGCTCAAGTCTACTACCAGGAAACTGATTCGCTTCATTAGTGCCCAAGTGAGTGACCAATGCTCCATGGGTCTCTGCGAATACAGTGAAGCTTGCACTTGGCTTAAGATGGTCATCAATTTCCTCCAGTCATGATCCAACGAAGCAATGTTTGTCCAACCACACACATTGATTTCTTCACCAAGACGGATATTCAGGGCTCCAATTCCCGTTCTGCTGGCTGTCGGTTGTTTGAGATAAAGACGGGTTAACAGAAGAAGTGATAAACGGAAATAAAACTTTACAAAAACAGCTGCTGGCTGCAGCTACTTCAAGGTGCCCTATTTTCCGAATTCTCATTCCTTAGGGCATGTTTGCATGCCACAGAAAATGTGGCTTTGCTACGGAAATTGAACAAGGTTGGGTCGGGCGATATGTCAAAACACAAATCGTGTGTGTTTTGAAATCATTGCCATTCGTTGTGCAGACGGTGCCCCAGTGGATGTTATCGATACAAAAAGAATGAAGCCCCACGGATGGTGGTGATTTCAAAACACAAATTTTGTATCACCTGACCTGACCTCTACGAAAAAACACATGAAAAACTGAGTGTTTCTGTTGTGTCCCACACAGCCCATGCATCCGAATTCCTCATGGAAAGCGGATGCCAAAATCAACGATAATGTCGCGCACTTAAAGCTCATGGCTTGCAAGCTATACGATCCTAACATGAACAAGTTCGTGATGATCAAAACAGAGCTGAGTCACGAGCTTCTCGGTTCGTTTACCAGCCCTAAGAGGCGGCAAAAATATCTCATAAAGTCATTGCAACTGTTCGCTTCTTTGCTGATGAGATACACCTATGGGTTGATCTCTTCCCTGCCACAACCATCATCCAAGTAGAAACCAATATTGGGAACCTTCGAAGCAAGGACCCAATTCCCACCTGGTTGTCTATTACCATCGGGTTCAGGCTCCTGAGATTGGGTAGAACCGTGCAAAACTCCAATCCATTTGATATCAGACACGATTCTGAGTCGGTCCTGAAAATCAGAACCATATATACCCATCAATTTGAATCTTTTCAGGGTTCGATTCATGGTATATAGTCCACTTTAGAGCCAATGGGTTATGGGGTTCAGGTGTATCAGGTCGACTATAAGTAGGTTAAGTAGATTTCTTTTTTTCTTTTAAAACGATTTTTTTTTTACTAAAAAGATGAAGAAAGAATATAGATCAGAAAGTGAGCACTCACCTCACAAGCTTGAAACACGTGAGTGTTGTTCCCAAACATCTTAAAAGCTAATCCAGAATATGCATCTATCTGTGCCTATTGGACGTCTTAATCCTCATGCTCGCATGACATACAATTCCTTAGAAGCCTCTGTCTCTTGCCAAATGTTCTGGTCTCTCTCAGCCCCCCGCCCCGAAATTCCCGGAACAACAAGTCTCTTGGGCGGGCATGCAGGATGGTGCCTAGACTCAGTCAATTGAGTCCACTGCAGGGATTGGAACATGATCCGGCCGCAGGTGGATTTGCTATTGGTGGCACACGGTCCCTGGATATGGAACTGCTCAGCTTTTATAGGTGTAATAACGGTACTATCAGGAGTCGCTAAGTATAACTCTCATAGAAAAAACGATTCCCTCATCCGGGTCAATGTTGGACTCGGTGACTGGCTTATTTACGGGCCATAGTATGGTTGACTAGCACATGACCCGTTGATGGGTTGGGCCTAGAACTAGTCCAGGCCAAGCTGAGGACGAAAATGGCAGCAAGCCCATGCCCTGCCAGTACCCAACCCTAGCTTGTATTCATTTTTGAACAATGAAAAACAACAAAATTCATGATTTAAATTAAAAGGACAGTTTCACATCGTTTCCATTAGTACAAAGATTGCTTTCCAGAATGAAATTTAGTCCACAAACAACCGGACTATTTATACACAAGGTGATGATCCTTCCCTCACACACACAACTTTTTCTGTGCGATGCAACTCTCAACCACTGCTCATTGATTTTCTGACCTCCCCTAAATGTGATGACCTAGAAATGAAGCAGCAAAATAAAAAATTAGTTCACTATGAACATATTTCCAGAATAGTGCATCTATAACAAAATGCCCAAATAAATTGTATGGCAATTCTCTAAAATGCTAATTTTGTTCTATAGCCAAAGTCAAAAACATTTCCCCCAACCACCTTTACCCAAAATTGAGAACACCGTTAATCATTTACCAAACTAGCAGTGGCACCTGTGTGGATACTCAAATTTACTATCGTGTCGTGTATGCTTATATACGCTTCTCTTAATGGAAAACTACTCAAGAATGGCATGCCTCACCTTCTTTTTGCCGTGTCTTTGTGACAGGTGTGTGTTTTGAAGGGTTACTTTCAACGTGCATTGGTTCCAATATGAAAATGGTGAATTTTGTATCATCCGTGGTTGACAAAACACTCCACTTTGATGCTTGGAACATGTTAGCATAATCAATATCGGTTCATAATTACTAATGGTTGGAAACCATGGAAATACAATAAATCTTAAAACGCATTCAGTTCCTGTGCAATAAATACATGAGTCAAAATAGCACAAATAGTTTACATGCTAATTTTTTTCTCCCATATATTTGCATCCTTGTCCCCCAAATTAGCAAAAAATGGGAAAGAAACATGTAACACCCCGATCTGGGATATCAGGAATCTGAGTTCTATTGGTATTACTTCTCAGAGAAAAAAAGTTTAAAATTTACACAGAGAAAACATGACAAATTTTTTTTTTTTTATTCTCATAAATCAACTTTTATACAATTG
Source organism: Nuphar pumila (assembly GCF_984573655.1). Lineage (NCBI taxonomy): Eukaryota > Viridiplantae > Streptophyta > Magnoliopsida > Nymphaeales > Nymphaeaceae > Nuphar > Nuphar pumila. The sequence goes on along the minus strand of NC_143249.1, from coordinate 14,630,669 downwards.
TTCATCATTCGTAACAAAAGAAAACAATTACATCTTATTCAATGATAAGGAAAGTAAAAATATACCAAATACTCTACTGAAGAAGAAAAAAACTGCTCACAAACTGACTGTTCTAATGCTTAAAACCTACAGTTGTAATCAAACAAAAATGAAGGTGAGTCTACAACATAGTACAAAATAATTATAAATAAAATAAACAATTAACTTACAACTGTAGTGGGCTCTAAGCCCCTACTCTTAGTTTAGTTCTCGACACACCACATATGTTTGTATATTTTAATTACCCCAATTATCATTCTCAGATACTCTCTCACACAACTATCACTAGGTTGGTTGTATCAGTAATAGACCTCTATGGGTGTAGCAACCCCATAGAACACCCCAATTCTATATGTTGGCCAGACAATAAACTATACACTCTCAGTGGTTCCCGAACCACCAGGCACTACAGTGAATCACAACGCGGATCCCACCGGTAGCTAGCCGAGAGATCAAGCTCTCAATTTCAGTATGGTTCATGCTACATCCTAACTATAATGGTTATCAACCATCCATGGTCATTCAGAGTCCCAAACCAGTGTGAGTGAAATATTAAGTCATAATTAAGTTCACACATTGAACGACATTCTTAAACTCATAATTCACCCATTCTCACACGAGTGATGTCATGACTGGCTACAACAATATCATTCTTAATCTCATGATGACATTAGGACTCACACCTCTCTCACTTAGCATGCAATGATGTAGTGTCTTTACATCGTTAAATCACCAGCGACCCACTCTCTGTGGTGACTGCATTCTGGCTGTGAACCAAGTAGCCCTTGCCACAGGTCGCCACTTTCGGATTTAAGGGGTCATGCATGCTGATCTCAAAATATTTATTCATACAACATGAATTGCCCTCGCCACAGGTCGTAACTTCCAGATTTTCAGGCAAGCCGCGCAGTCGGCAACGAAGAGATCGCCCTCACACTGTCCCAGTGCGTAAACCCCACCATCATCGACGGTGTAGAAGCTGCTCCCTGAAATGTCGCCGCCAGCATCCTCCTCATCGCTCTTCGAGCTCACCACCGACTCGAGGATGCTGCCGAGGAGCAGCTTGGCGAGGTGGGAGAGGACGTCGCCCGACTTGGTGCTGCCGTCGGCGGAGGGGTCATCTCCATTGCCGTAGATGACGACGGAGTTGACCTAGGGGAGGAGGGAGGCAAAGTGCCCTAAGTCACTCTGTAACAAGAGAGAGAGAGAATTTAGTGCCCTAATTTAATAGTTTTAATCAAACATTAGCGATAGAATTAGCGAGGAAAACTTTCTGTCACAAAATCCGTCATTAATTAGCGACGGATTCAAGACAAAATATTTCTGCTGCTTATTCATCGTTAAGCTGTGATGAATCTTGAGACAGATTTTTTTGTCGCCAATTCGTCGCTAATTAGTGTCGAATTTTGTGACAAATTTTTTTCGTTGCTAATTTCGCAAATATTTCAAAGGCTAGCGACGGATAGTTTTCACTCGCTAATTCATCGCAAATGTACGACAAAAAAAATTCATCATAAATTTTCGTCGCTAATCAGGGTTTTTCTTGTACTGGAGGTGGCTAGATCAAGTTGAAACGTGGATTAAGGCAAGACTGTCTTTCTTATTTTTGTTGTTCAATGTCATTGTTGAGGATCTCGTAGTGTTGCTCAAACGTGCTGTAAAGAAGCGCCTGATAGATCCTTTAGATGTTTTGAATTATATTTTTATTTATGCTGATGATATGATTATTTTTGAATGAGCAAACATGCAAAAAATGCTTCGATTTTTTATTTCTCTTACTATTTTTTCCCAAATGATAGCAAATGCTGTTTGACTGATAAGGGGGCAGTCCCTTACGTTGAAAAAAAAGAGATTAAGTTTTGTCCGAAATGACTCCCTTTGGCTGAAAGGGAAAAACTCAGAGCCGACTCAGAGCCGTTTTCGTCGTCATCGCCAGAAGTGTCTTTGTTCCCCTGTCGAGGAAGCTTCATCCAAACCTCCTCTTTATCCAATTAATATTGTCGTTATGAATCTCCGCCACGAAGCTTCCGCTGTTCGCCTTCCCCCGTGTTTATACGGGCCCCCTCCCTGGCCCCTCTTGTCTTCCTTTTTCTATTTATTTTTCAGATTCTCGTAATCGAAAAAACCTGTCCTCTTTTTCTTTTCTCTTCAAGGGAAGCTTTGAACTCCGACCGAATCATTCTCGAGAAGATAAGCTAACTTCTCGGTGATTCCTCGCCTTTCGTTTCCTTCTCGTCGACTGCCTTTTAGCTCACAGTCTTTCCCCATCATCCGAGCGTAGAAGTCGGATATCTGTGCGGTTTCTGGGGATTCGAGACGGTTAGTGAGAAGAGAGTTGGCTTATCGAACGATTTTGGCTTTGATCTATAAGATCTTTTGGAAGAATACTGTGGTTCCGAGAGCTCGTGCTCGGAATCGCAAGTTACAGTCGCGAAAATGCAGAAATCGGAAGATTTCTCCCCGGAATCTTGCGGATTCCAGGGTTCCAGCTCAGAATCGGAAATCCACCAGCCGAGCTCAGTTGGCAGATCACGAGAAAACGATCAGAATTGTTCTGGCTTCGATTCTCCGATCAGCGACCAAAAGATTGTCCTCTCGATCTCATTTGGTAGTGAGGCTCCTCCATCGCGCTTCTGCCAGCTGCCTCGCCTTACCTTCCTCTCCCACTACCCCGAGTACCCCTCCAAGCAGCCCACTGTTGTCTCTTGCAGTTTGTTGAAGATAATGATTTTCTATGAAGTCCTGCTACCTTACTTCTCCTGGAGATCTGATCCGACAGGACAACTCCCAATGCATACTGCTCACGTTACTAATGAGGATGATCGATACGCCATGCCAGCGCTAGCAATCATCGGATTATGCTTGGCTGCTGGCCTAGCGCTCTTCAGTTCCTCCCTCGACCCTCAAACATTAATTCCCATTCTGTTTGCATCATTACCCAACTTCTTGTTCAGTTTATATATGATTTCGGTGATCTCCTCTACTCTCATCGCCCTTTTCACCTTCTGCGGCTGCGGGTGCCGAAGACCCGTTCGAAAGGCTCTTTTGCTCGTTGCCATTTCTGTTCTGATAATAGGGTTTGTGATCGTGATGGCGATGTGGTACCTAACCTCACTGCAAAGAATTCATTCTGGTAAAGTAGAGGCATCTTTTGTATCTCATGCATAGCAATCAATATTAGCAGATTTGTGATAATAAGTCGTGGAACGTTAATCTTTATAACCACGATCCAAACCAACTTTTCTAAGCCGATTTTTGTGTCGGATCCGGTTATTTAATTTTTAGTTAGAATAATTCGATGGAACATTAGCTTTTTTTTTTAAGGGGTTCCCTCGATATCTAAGTAGGATATAAGATTATGTTTTCGTGTTTTTAAAATCCAAAACAGGCTTTTGAAAGATCAATTTTGGAAAACTTTTGTTATTTATGATTTCTTAATGTGTTTTGTACATGATAGCATGAATAGATTTATCGACCTACATGTATGGCATGTTTAAATGAAATTTCATGTGATTCAGTAAACGAAATATATATTCCATCATTGCTAGATCGATATGTATTCGTACGGTTCGGTAAAGAGTGAGCCAATAATGGGATTTTTTTGAAAAACGGGAAACTTAAGATGCTCCGGGATGGTGGAGATGAGGGAATGTTTACAATACCTGGATTTAGTCATGTTTAAATGAAATTTTGATGGCTCAATAGCATTTCTATGGCAAATCTTATTCTGATTTTGTAGGTATAAATTCGATTTCGTCAAATCAATTATTGAAAATAACTAAAATTTTAGAGAAATCTTCTGCTAATGTAGATGAAGATTTTGGTTCGAACCTTGTATTCATCCAACTTTGGATGAGAAAGTTATGGCTTTTGCAAAGTGAAACAAAAATTCTGTTTGGAATAGTGAAACTGTTTTGACAGACGAATTTTAGAAAATTCATGGCCTCATGATGTTGTGATGTTGAGATCTTTTTTTTTTTATGGATGAGAGTTAACATAAAAAAAATTTTGAAATAATTTTTTTTTAATTCATCGTATTTAGTAAATTAAAAATCAAGCATGTTGGCCTAGAAACAGTTGTCTTGAATTTTATTCTATCAAGAGATAAAAATTGCTTGTGCTATATAATATTTTATTAAATATTGGTAATATATTTGACTCTAATTTTTGGTGTACTATTTGTGAACATATCCATCTATGTTTTGAAAAATTGCCTAAAATTATTGCATTGTCTAAGATGTCCAGATTGATTGTCTAAGGGACAAACTAATTTGGACAGGCATATTCTGGACAGAAAAAACATATTTTAATATCCAAATTTTTTAAAATGTATTTTTAATGATTTTGAATTCAGGTTTATGCCTATATTTATCTAAGACACCTGTGCATACACTTATTTTTTTTAAAAGTCAAATTCATTGTCTTTGAGGTTTGATAGATTTTACAGTTTGATTTTTTTTGCTTTTGCAATCTGAAATTCTGAACCACGGGGTGGTATATATGTACCTTAGCTAAATGAATTATGATATATTAGATTGCAAATTTTGAGTCTCTCTCTCTCGACATTAGATCGCCCTTGATTTACGACCGATGATGTGCAACAAGGCCAGGTTATAAGCCATAAATTGCCACAGAGTATGGTTATCTATGTAGTATCCAAAAAATTATGGTAAAAAGAACAAAATTGTATTGTACATGTAGCGTAAAACATTGCATTCATCGTTTAAATAAGAAAAGATAAAATAGAATAAGAAGCTACTTGTGTATACAGAAGTGGTTGGGTTTATTGGGTAGGTGTATGCAATGATTAAATGTTCATGCATTTATCAATTGCTTGTGTATATTTGATTTTGTACGTATATGCATGTGGATTTCAAACATACCTTGAATAATTGAATGTCAAGCATAGATATGTTTTAGATTTATGTCGTATTCATGGATGTGTTAATAATATTGATTATTGCTTTGAAAGCATGTTTCTAGTATGCTTAGTTATGTATGCAACTCATTGATAGTGTTATTTTACTAGATACTCAGTTGGAGTTTGACTCCTATATTAATATTACGCAGGTCAAGAGTAAACTTGTTGGAGTGATAGCAAGATGCTGCGAAAAGAGCTAATGGGGCCAACAGTTTGGATCCTGGATTTGTTTAGACTCGTTTGCACATTTCTTTTTTATTTGGCTATTCAGATTGTATAAACTCTAATTTATAATCTTGTGGATGTTGATTTTTATAAAAACATGTTATGGATTGGTTTTGGTTGTGTACCTGTAGCCCACTTAGGATTGTTAACCAAATAGGATTTTCGTTGTATTTTTTGTTTCTTACAATAAAAAAGAGGTTTCAAAAAAGCAATCCTCGTAATTTAGGGTTAAAATTTTCAGACGGTATAACCTAAGCTTGTGAAAATTACCCAAGAAATGATTATCTGTTATCACCGTAGCTTAGGACATTAGGTCACCAACTTTAATTTAATTTGCAGTTAACATGTATCCCACTATTTTTTGGCTTTTTATTGTTCTTTCCCTAGTTCAATCTAATGATTATTTCTTTTGTCATGATGAGCCTCTTAAACAATGATGGTGCAATTATACCAACGGAGTTATCATGTTTCATCTTCAAATTTTCGTGGTCTGTTTAAATTTTGTGCGTGACATATATTGGAAATTAGATCACGACTATTTACTCATTTTTCTTTTTGCTTTGCTGCTACTGCTCCTCCCTTTTCAAGGTGATCTCTCATCACTGTATTCTTACCAGTACTTAATTCTTCTTATCTGCTAATAAAACTTTTGCTATTCCTCCGATAAAAAAAAAGACTGTACAGGTGTTTTGGAATTTAAAGATTTTGGAATTGCCATATTTGTGTTTGGCCACTGTAAAACAAGTGCCCTTTGTTGTATGGTACATGAATATAATAATGTCTTGCTGCTTTCCCATTTTTTGCTAATTTGGGGGACAAGGATGCAAATATATGGGAGAAAAAAAAATAGCATGGATATTATTTGTGCTATTTTGACTTATGTATTTACTGCACCATGAATTATCAATAGGAACTGAATGTGTTTTAAGATTTATTGTATTTCCATGGATTCCAATCATTCCTAATTATGAACCGATATTTATTATGCTAACTTGTTCCAAGCCTCAAAGTGGAGTGTTTTGTCAACCACGGATGATACAAAATTCACCATTCTCAGATTGGAACCATTGTACATTGAAAGTCGCCCTTCAAAACACACACATCGGTCACAAAGACGCGGCTAAAAGAAGGTGAGGCATGCCATTCTTGAGTAGTTTTCCATTAAGAGAAGCGTATATAAGCATGCACGACACGATAGTAAATTTGAGTATCTCTGTGACATAGCCACACAGGTGCCACTGCTAGTTTGGTAAATGATTATTGGTGTTCTCAATTTTGGGTAAAGGTGGTTGGGGGAAATTATGTTCATGACTTTGGCTATAGAACAAAATTAGCATTTTAGAGAATTGCCATACAATTTATTTGGTAAGCATCGATCCGTCATCTGTTTACTTGTTTTTGCATTGCATAGCATATGCATTTGCTTTGGTAAGCATCGTAGCATATCATCTTCTGCTGCATCGATTTCACCGCGAATCGATTCTGATTCATGGTGAAATCGGTCGTGAGTTGTGTTCTTTGAGTTTTAATCTGCTGTGGTATTCACCATAATCGGAAGAGCCTCTCCGAGCATTCCTCTGCTAATTCATTGTGAATCGGTCTGATTAACAGTGAATTCGGCAGATAATTTGATTTGAACCCTTTGTGAGATTTGAACAACAATCTGAGATCCTTTGTTAAATTGAAATTTGGAGAAATCTGTCATGAATCTACGATTCACCATGGTAGATCGGTTCAGTCGGGCTTTTGTGCCATTGCCGAACATTTTCCAACCTGCCGAAAGTGTCACAAATTCTTTGATGTAGCTTAGACCAGCGTTTGCTGGTCTGAGTGGCAGACCTCAGTCCGACAGTCCTTGACTGCACTTCCATCGGGCCTGAAGTGACCTCCTCACCGGCATCTTCTTACCTCTTCACAGCACACTGTTTTTTATCGTCACGCCTGAACATATTATGCACAACATAGTATTTTGATTCACAACAACCGAGTATCACTGCTGCATTTCATCTCGCTTAACAGTTCAATTCTAAAAGTTTCGTTTCGAAGCTCATGGCAGCTCATTTCCACAGCATATCATTCCTAGTTTTACGGCATCTCATCCATTGCATTAGGTACGATTCTTCTCTTTGTATGCATTTTATGTTGTGTTTTCGTTTTTCCTTTTATATTGTGCATTTTTCTTGTAGTCATTTGCTTTTATTAATTTATAATGTCATTCTCGCATTTATAGTTAGTGCTAGTTACATTTCTGCATTTACGTTGTTTTTGCACAAGTGTTAGTTTTTCTCTTATGTTTCTCATGTGTTCGTGTTGTGCAGGAAGGTGTGGAGCGGGAGCAAGCGAGTGATACTTTGTTGCATGCATCCGACATGCTACACGAGTCACGAGCATAGAAGATTGCTTTTATATTTCTTAGATTAGGCGTTTGAATTTCATTTAATTTTTGGGTTGTAATAAAATAATTTTAAACCCTCTGCGTAGGGTAAACCCTCTGCGTAGGGTAAACCCTCTGCGTAGGGTAAACATTTGATGTAATAGATAAGTACTTCTCTTTTTCGTATTTTTACAATTTTGGCAATAAAGCGTAGTTAGTTGAGTGTCAAATACAAAGTATTACCCGTTCTCTGAGTTTGACCTGGTCTCCACCACGCGTGCGACCCGATTTTATATTTGGTGTCTAGCTTTCATAGATTTTCATTTAAAACATTTTTGAAAATTATTTCATAAAACAAAAAGAGACATAATCAGGTCAGGTCAGGTGATGCAAAATTTGTGTTTTGAAATCATCACCATCTGTGGGGCTTCATTCTTTTTGCATCGATAACATCCATCGGGGCACTATCTGAATAATGAATGGCGATGATTTCAAAACACTAGAATTGTGTTTTGACATATCGCTCGATCCAACCTTGTTCCATTTTCGTAGCAAAGTCATATTTTCTGTCACATGCAAACATGCCCTAAGGAATGGGAATTCGCCAAATAGGGCACCTTGAAGTAACTGCAGCCATAAGCTATTTGCAAAGTTTTATTTTCGTTTATCACTTCTGTTAACCTTTATCTCAAACAACTGACAACCTGGCAGAAGGGGAATTTGAGCTCTGAATATCTATCTTGGTGAAGAAATCAATGTGTGGGGTTGGACAAACATTGCTTCATTAGATCATGACTGGAGGAAATGTTGGTGTATTTGCGGAATCAAACACAAAAAGTATACCTAAAAATGCCATGGTGTGCGAGTGCAGGTACTCGACGTTCTCCTCAACCTATCGACGCTAATGATGAGCCCATGCCTTAGGTTGTAAACCTTATGTGGAGTTTGGGTAGGCTAATAACTATGAATCTCTCATCATCTTCATGGAAGTCCCTTATATAGTGGGGGGAAGAAGTAGTTACGTGAATGTGGTCTCTCCACAGTCACGTAACTCCCACCCACTAACACCCCCATTATGTGCCCTACTTAGAGGCTCACTAATGGGTTGGACCTAGATCCATTATGTCCAGCATTCTCCCACTTGACCCATTGACACCAAAAGTATACTAAATCGAGGTTTATATTGTTATCTCAATTTAATTTTTTATGTGGCTTCACATGCTACCCTTTATCACAAGAATGAATCATATGAGTCATAGAGATGAATACTCTTTTATGAAATGTCATATTTTTATGTACAATACTATAATTCGCCTTTAATATTTTAGCATATTGAAATTACATTTATGAATAGGTTGGTCTCTAACCTATTCTATTGATCTTTTAATACTATTATTCTGTTATTCTCTCTAATCATATGAGAGATCCCGTATGCAAAATCAACAATACACAAAGTCATAGAGAATCAAATTCATATACACAAATGTGATCAAATAATATATTATCATACATTAGGCAAAAAAAAAAAGACCCATCCCCTTTACATGTTGCGAATACGATCTCGGTGTTAACCTTTTAGTAAGGGGATCCGCAGTCCTTTTCTTTGTTCCAATTATATCAATACATACCAAATGATTCTCAGTCATTTCTTTAACAACAAATTATTTTAATTTCATGTGTCGACACGAGGTTGAGCTCTTACTATTATTTGAAAAAGACATGACTACTTCATTGTTACAAAAGATTTTTAGTGGTCTCTCAATAGAGTCCACTATACTAAGACTCATAATGAAGTTTCTTATCTAAATGGTCTGTGACAAAGTCTCGTATAGAGTAATAAATTTGGTTCCATAGTATGAGCAACAGTGGTACACTGCTTTGCACTTCTCTATGAGACAACACCACCCGATAATAGAAAAATGCATCCAGTAATGAATTTTCTACTGTCAATACACCCTCTTAAGTCCCAACAAAGTATCCAACGACCTTTAAGTAGTCAACTTTCCTCTAGGTCAGCATATAATATTTCGTTTCTTGTAAATAGTGCATGACCTTCTTCATTGCCTTCCAATGCGGAATGCATGGATTTCACTAATATCTACCAACCATTCTCACAGGAAATACTATATCAGGTCGAGTGCATGTTTGCACGTACTGTAAACTCTCAACTGTCGAAGCATATGAGACAACTACCATCTAAGCCTTCACAATATCATCTTGAGGACAGACCTTTAAGCTCAATTTATCCTCTTTCACTATAGGTGTCAAACTAGGAGAACAATTCTCCATCTCATATCTTTTAAGAACCTTAAGAGTATAGGATTTCTGAGAGAGACTAAGGGAACTCTTTGTTCTATCATGACGGATCTCGATTCCAAAGACATATGTGGCATCACCAATATCCTTCATATTGAAATGAGAGGAAAGAAAATCTTTTGTTTCATGTAATAGACTCAAATTATTAGTTGCGAGAAGAATATCGTCAATATATAAAATTAAAATTATGAACTTACTTTCACTAGTCTTTATGTAAATATACTGATCAACTATGTTTTCAGTGAATCTAAAGTTTATTATTACCTTATTAAACTTTTAAACCACTGGCGGGAGGCCTATTTAAGTTTATAAATTGACTTCTTCAATTTGCAAACTAAATTATTTGAGTCATCTATATTGAAACTAAGAGATTGTTGCATACATACCTCCTTGTCCAGATCCTCATTCAGGAAGGCAATTTTTACATCCATCTGATGTACCTCTAAATCAAAATGAGGTACAAGAGACATGATTATTCTCAACGATTCTTTTGTTGAGACATAAGAAAATGTCTTATTATAATCAATGTTCTCTATTTGTGTGAAACTTTTTGCAACATGCCTAGCCTTGTACATCTCCACAAGAAAAAGTGATGCATTTTCACTAATTTTTCACTCAAGAAAGTGGGTTAAGGTAAAAATCTTTATTCTTTGCTTTTTATTGAGTTTTTTTTTAGAAAGATGGCATCAGAAGATCCGACATGACAATGGGGTACTCAAGTAATGAGTAAAAGATTTAAAAAACAAGTGCAATTATTGTCAAAAAAAAATTTCGGGTGGTATCTCTTAGTTGAAACATCATTTAACTAGAATGATCATTATGTGCATGCATGCATGTCAAAAAAATTGTTGAATGTCGTGAAATGACAATGCCAGCAATTACTTGGTGATCTGAGAGAAAAAAGATAGAGAAATGAATGAAACATAAATGGACCATAGTAACAAATGTTTTTATTGACAATTTCTCACTTTTTAAAAACTCACAAGAAATTGAAAAAAAATCCATAAATCTTGCATTTTTTAGCAAAATCTTGGCAATAAAAAGTAAATTAAAAATTATAAAAAATGATTTTTTATAAAAAATATGAATAAACTTTATTAATTTCATGTTCAAATCATGATAAATAGTTGTTTAAAACGTAAATATTATGTTTAAATCATGGTATTTATGTTTTTTCATAAATCTCATGATATTTTGAAAATCTCGTGAGAAATTTTTGTTTTAAACTTTCAGGCAATTTATCACAATATTATCGCTAGATTTTCATAAATCTCATGATATTTGTCATTGTGTTCGGTACATGTGGGTTCTAAAAAATGACTATCGTTGGGGAGAAAGTTGATGGGTAGTTGATGGGCAGTCAACGAGGCGTCGCTCAACCAAAAAACATGCGGGATGGACAAGATGGATAGGAAAACAGAAACTGCAAAGCATGGGATACTATATGGTTCCTAAATATCCCTTTAGAGTCCACCGTCGAAGCATATGGGACAACTATCATTTGAGCCTTTTCAATAACATCCTAAGGACAATCCTTTAAACTCAATTTATCTCCTTTTACTATGTGTGCCGAACCAGGAGAACAATTCTCCATCATATATCTCTTAAGAACCTTAAGGATATAGGATTTTTGAGAGAGGTTAAGGACACCATTGATTCTATCACCACAAAACTCGATTCCAAGGACATATGTGGCCTCACCCATGTCCTTCATATCTAAATGAGAGGAAATAATTTTTTTTATTATATAGTACACTCAAATAATTAGTTGCAAGAAAAATATCATCAACATATAAAACCAAAATTAGGAACTTACTCCTACTAGTCTTAATGTAAATACATTGATCAACAATATTTTCAATGAATCCAAAGTTCATAATTACATGATTGAACTTTGTATACCATTGGCGGGTGGCTTGTTTAAGTCTATAAATTGACTTTTTTAATTTGCAAACTAAATTATTTGAGTCATCTATACTAAAACCAGAAGCTTGTTATATGTATACCTTCTTATCCCGATCTCCACTCAGGAAAGCAATTTTCACATTCATCTGATGTAGCTCTAAATTAAAATGAGCTATGAAGGTCATGATTGTCCTCAATGATTTTGTAGTTAAGACAAGAAAAAAAGTCTCATTATAATCAATACCCTCTATCTATGTAAAACCTTTTGTAACAAGCCTAACCTTTTACCTCTCCATATGACCTTTAGAGTTTGTTTTGGTTTTATAGACTCACTTACAACCAACATATATAACTCTATCAGGTTGAGGTATAAGATTTCACACTTGGTTTGTTGCCATAGAGTCAAGCTCTGCTTTCTTGACATTGATCCAAAGTGTTGATATTTTACTTTCAATGGTTTCTATAAATATAAAGGGATCATCATCAATTTCTATAAAATCATTAGACTCATGCAAATACACTATATAGTCTAGATGAATACCTGATTTTTTGTTCTCATAGACCTCCATATAGATGCTACTACGGGTGGTTCAAAATGAATTTTTATATCCTATTGTTGTATATTCTCATCAACAACTTGCTCTACTTGGAATTGATGTTCATTGAATGGGCTTTCCCTGACATTATCGAAAGAGATAATGATAGAAAAAACTAAGTCTTTATCCTTCGTGGGTATGCAACCTAAATCCTGCATTTTCTTAAAATAAATATTTTGATATGCATCTATCCCAATAGAACCATTTTTAAGAAATCTCATTTTATTTATTTCCACTATTTATGGTGTATGAGATGGACAATAAAACCTAAAGCCCTTTGATCTTTCAGGATAACCAATAAAAAATCTATTAGTCCTTCTAGAATCAAAAGCTTTTATATATGGGTTATACAATTTAGCTTCTATTGGACATCCTCATATATGCATATATGACAAAGAATATTTTCTACTTGTCCATAACTCATAAGGAGTCTTTTGAACAGTCGTTGTAAAAACTTTATTTAAAATATGCATTGTTGTCCTAAGAGCTTCACCCCACATGGTCAAGGAAAAGTTTGAGTGATTCAACATCACTCGAACCATTTGTTTAAGCGTGCGGTTTCTTCTTTCATTTACATCATTCTGGTGAACACTATTAGGCATAATATACTAAGGTACAATGCATTAATTTTTTAAAAACCACGTTAATGACATTTTTTTTGTCTCATCTCAATTAAGCAAAAAAAATATTCGTCACCTCTATCAGACCTAACAACCTTGATAACTTCACCAGTTTGTTTCTCTACTTTTTTCTTGAAGTCTTTCAAAACCTAAAAGCCTTTTAATTTTTTAAATAATAAGTATATATATATATACTGTGAGTAATCATCTATAAAGGTGACAAAATACTTTTTACCTGTGTAACACGGTGAAAAAAGACTGCAAATATTCATGTGCACGATTTTCAACTTTTCATTATAGTGTTTGACATCTTTCTTATACGTGTTATACTGCTTAGGCTTTATGCAGTCAACACATTATTTTATATTTATGAAATCGAGGGATTGAAGAATTATTTTTTTCACAAGTCTTTAGACTCTCTCTTTTGAGATGTGTCATAACTTTCGATGTCAAAGCAAATAAAATTAATCTTCCTTTAAGCCACGTTTAGAAATAGCGTTTCCTACACTTTGATTGTAAGCTTTTGTCATATTTTCAGTCAATCAATTGTTAAAAAAACAAAAAGAACAAAACTCTGCCCATCCTCTTCTTCCGTGATATTAACATTGAAGATTGTAACAAATCTACTTCCCTTGATTGCTCACAGATGAATTTAGTGACCTGCTTCAAATTTATCCTCACCGAGGAATAAGGTTTTTGGTTGGTTGTTGTTGATGGATAAGTTGTGGAATCCTCAAACCATCTATTCTGGGAGTCCCAATTCTTTTGAACAATGTTTGGCTGGTCATAGATCATGCCAAATTAACCTCATAATTCGCCTCCGATCCTTTGCTCGTGATATCCTCCGAGGTCCTCCGTCTTTACGTCAACCAATGCACTATTGGATGCTTGGGCATGGTGTGCTGTATGGAAGGCTAGAAATAATCTTAGATCTTTCGGTGAACTCTAATCTGTGCCATCGTTGGAAGTGAGCAAGAGGACGTCAAGACATTTGTCCTTATCAACATTTGGTTATAATCTGTGATGAATATGTGAAAATTCCAGTAGACTTACACCAAAGGAAGCTGGAAGTTTTTACTTTTCAGACAAGTAGTGGGGTAATGAAGTACATATTGTCTGACTACTCTGCGATAATTTCCCGAGTCGGCAATATTCGGAGATGAGAAAATGGTAATTTTTATGAATGCTAACGAGCAAATGGTAATTTTATATACAGAAGTCTACATCAAGGAAAACAACTATCAATTTTTAAAGTAAAACCTAAAACTTACTGCATGAAGTAAGTAGCTCGGAAAGTAAATATTTTACCCCAAAGGGCAGTGAGAGTCTCACCTACAGAAAAGCAATGTCTTTGTTGATTTCTTAATTCTGGCTCCTGTATGGATACTGTTCGTGGTGATGATGAATAGAAATAATGGAACCTGGTAATATTGTTTTCTCCTAGCCTAGGTCGCATCCTTCTGAGCTTGTTTCTTATCTGAACGTGAGAGGCATCCTTGACAGATTATCGCCAGGGGCACTCTTGGATGCCGTTGGTCAAGAAGGTGTCTCTGAGGTAATGGCAAAGAAACGTGTTCTTCGGAGGTCTAGAGGAGTTTTTCATCTTTGAGGTCCTTGGCAACGGCAACTAGTGGCTCAAGACATCCATCTCTCTCTCTCTCTCTCTCTCTCTCTCTCTCTCTCAAAGAGCCCGTTTACAAGATCTGTTCTTTTTACAGTGAATTCAATAAGTAGATTAAACACTTTCATTCTGTAGTCCTTGATGTCTTGGCAAGGATGTTGAACATGACTTAGCCAGTTCTAGGACACAGTTAATTAAGTAGCAAACAAGTCCATGAAAAAGAAGACCACGGTGGGTTAATTATAGTCCCCTATGAGAATCACTCCCCAGCTTAGGAAGAGCACAGATCAGGTCATTCGACGGTATCGACCATCATTAGAGGACACAGATCGACGGTCTATACCGTTTGGATGGAACGATTTTCAGGAAACCAAAATCGCTTGTGATTGCGAACGTGAAAATATGATTCTCCAATTTTGAGGGAACAGGAGACTACGTCGACAGAGATTCAAAACTCTTGGAAACGATAGGAAAAGACATGATGATCATATATAACAGAGAGGAAAACTAAAACTCACCGGCTGCCTTTGTCCATGGTTGGTCTACATCCGGTGGAGTTTGGAAAGCAAGATGTTAAGATATAAAGTTCCTCTGTAGATGGTGGTCTTGCCGCCTCCAATTATCCTGTCAGAATTCACAACAAACAAACCAATCTATGCTTGTTACTACTGAAACTCCTTATCAGAGAGAGAGAGAGCCGAGAGAGAGAGAGAGAGACCAAAGGCATAATAATTCATCACCAACTCATACTCTGCACTTACGCAAAGCTGAATCAGTGTTCTCATTTACACTTCACGATGAGAGGTCTAGAAAGGGACTTTATTCGCTAACAAACCGATGTCCTTACCGGCCTGAGCATCGATTTGTGGTCAGAGAGGGCGAGCTGATACCCGTTGTGATCACCACCTTCCACTTGCGATAACTCAATAAAGAGACTAACTTACCACCCCCAGCCCCAGGGCCCGCTAGTGGAATTAATAAATACATGTAAAAAATATTTTATTAGGTCTAGTGGGACTGTGGGATGGCATCCTGCCGTCAGTGGGGCCACCGAAATAAGTTAACTGCCATTTTACTTACTGGGTTGGCACTTGCACTGTAGATTGTTCTAGTTAATTTAAATGTTTTAACATATAAAAATAAAATTTGTTATTAAAAATATTATTTAAGAAAAAATAACATATATCATAGCATGACCACATCTCGTCCCGTGTCCTGTAGATAAAAGACACATTAACATATGTATATTCTAACCGTACCACCGAGGTGGTATCCCATGTGGTAAGCGGGGTTCATGTGCCAAGCTCAAGGCCCAAGTTCGAATCCCCCGGTGACATGGGGCTTAAGATATATCTGATAGGTGTCAGACTAAGCCCAGCTTGCCTTTCAAAAAAAAAAATGTATATTCTAACCCTATGGATTATAAAGTTTAGGCATAAATCGGGTCAGGTATAAATGGTTTGGGTTTTTATCAAACCCATTTTTTAATCAAGTTTAAAAGTTACAAGCAAAATGAAACTGATATAAAAAGGTTTCAAGTTTGGGCTTCTTGCATTCTCTCGGATCTGTTTCACCCATCACAACATGGTCAAATCAGCACATAAAGTGGATTGGGGCTCACCTTCTGGGACCTTTTTTACGAGATTGATCTCGTAAACCCTCTCTCCTATGTACGTATTTTATCTGAAGTTTGTATGTATCTGAAATCTCTATATGTTGCTCAATATAGTTCTTTTTCAAAATAAAAAAAAAGTTTGGTTCCAGATGAGCTGGGTCCAGTCTTTACAGGATTTGGTATGAGATGGATCAGAGCCATAAATGTTCGAGTATAAATTGGTTTCATTTTATACAAGAGTAGGTTCGGATTGGGTTTATTTCTGTATGAAACGAATTTAATTCACAAACTTTCCAAATCGTATCGACTAGAGTTTTTCTTATTACTTGTTTGTTTTTCCATGAGCATAAGCAACATAATTATACAACTTTTATGATATGTTTTTCATAGAATTACAATTTTAGCCTCAACATGGGAAGGATCAACCTCACGGGTAAGATTCTAGTCTCTTCCGGAGTAGAACCAAGGTGATAAGGCTCCAAGAACAACCAATATTATAGCAAAGGTGAGACCTGTATGCACTAAGAAATTCATCTCCTCGCATATATATATATATATATATATATATATATATATATATATATATATATATATATATATATATATATATATATATATATATATATAAGATGGGACGTTAACAATACCCTGCACAAGCTTTACTTCCGGTGCGTTTCATAGTTGTTTTCTTATGCCCGTTTGCAGAAATAAGTGATGAACATATACAGCGTAACCGAAGAAGGTTAAAATTTTTTGGGAAGTTGATCATTTTGTTTAAGGCTCCGAGAAGAGTTATTCTTTATATGTTGTTTTGAAAGAGAGGGAGAGAGAGATGTTTAGGGATGGCAATGGACAGGGGCGGGGGACAAGGTCTCCAGGCACCCCTTCCCCGTCTCAAAATCTGGACCTCCATCTCCGCACAGGTTTGGATTTTAACCTCTATCCCCGCCTCCATTCATGTTTCATGTTCTCCATCTTCGGTCCAAACGGGGGTGAGATGGTGTGGAGCTCCATTTTTCCTTGGTCCATTGCCATCCCTTAGAAGGATTGGGGGTGGGGTGAGGCGGGGATCGGGACGAGGGGGAAGAAAGCATAAGTTCATCTCCATCTTCATCCCGGCATGGGTTTAGAGTTTAACCTTCATCCACAGTCCAAACGGGGGCAGGCCCCCCGTTTTCTCCTCTTCCACTGGTATCCCTAGAGATATTCCACTGGTATCCCAGCAATCATGATCTCAACAGTCTTTTCTCTCGAGAAAGTAAGATCACGAAACATCTTGCATCTGTAACCAGCAAATGTTGTTGCAATCAAGTTATTTAAATCTCCAACAAAACCAATCATAAATTCCAGGAAAACTTCAACAAAATCATAAGATATTGGTCTTAATTATATATACCATAGTTACAAATATCCTCAATATGTGCTTTGAAAATCTAGTAATATTATCCCGAGAGTCGCAAGCCGTGACAATATCCTTATAATATCACGCCCACATTTCCAATGTATTGAGATGTTTTCTTGTTATTTATATTTTAAATTTTCAAATTTGAAACTGTTTATTTTTTCTAATAGTCTTTTAACTGTAAATGCGTGATGATTCTCTCTATGTTGGACAAAAAACAAAAATCAATTTATTGCAAGATTTTTCCTTGCCAATAAATACAAAGAAAAAGAGTTCTAAGTACTATCTGTACAATCAAGTACAAAGTAATAAGACCTCGTAATCAGATTTTCATTTTTATTTATCATTCATACATCTACTTTAATGAGGAGGTCAGAATAGACAGCAAATCTTTTGCATGAAATGGTGAAAAATGGAAACCGATCTACCATTATTATACAGTACTAAGAGACAATTTTCTTACAATAAGAATGATTTTAGAGCACAGAAATCTCATTCCATGAAAATAGGATGGGACAGTGGTTGATTTGTGCTAAGGTGGGTTTGACTTGAAGTCCATGATAGCATAGATGATGAATATGGTATAAGCTCATCCTGGGCTTCAATGTTTTAGGGGGTGTTTGATCGCGCGTGCCGGATGATGTAGTAATCAAACTTTGGACCACCGCCTATTCCGCCACCCTGTTATGCCAAGAATTGGACAGAAGAAATGCTAAAAAAAACTGGTGTGGGCTCTCTCTCCCCTTTTGTCTTTTCTTTTTCTTCCTTTCTCTCTCTTTTCTTCTTTCTTTTCTTTGTTCGTTCTCTCTCCCTCTTTCTCTTTTTTTTTTCTTCTCCTCCTCCTCCTCCTGTTAGGGTTTTGATGAGTGCTCATAAATTATTTTTTTTTACTAAAGCTTTGAATCAAATTTCTTTAATTAGAGTCTTATATTTAGTTTGATTAGGGTTTTTCGTTGACTTGATTAGCATTTTTTTCTTTCATTAGGATTATTTTTTTCTTTAATTAGGGCTTTGAATCGAATAGGACTTTTCTTTTATTTGATTAGAGCTTTGTATCAAATAGAATTAATTAACTTGTATTTGATTAGGGTTGTTTTTCTTTGCTTTTCTTTGTTTAGGGCTTTGAATCAAATTTCTTAATTAGTGCTTCCTATAATTAATTTAATTAGGTTTTTTTTTTGTAATTGATTAGGATTGTTTTTCTTTGATTTTTTTTAATTAGAAATTGAAAAAATAACCTTTAATGATGGCTCCTTATAATTAATTTGATTAGGACTTTTCTTGTATTAGATTATTGTTTTTTTCTTTGATTCTCTTTTATTAGGGATTGAATTAGGACTTTTATATTTATTTATATACTTTATTTTTCTTGTAGATTAAGGTTTTTTAGTTTATTTATGATTTATTTTCTTGCATTTTTAGAGTTGTATGATTTATTTATAGTTTTTGCATTTGCATTTTTAGTTTATTTATGATTTATTTATAGTTTTTGCATTATGAATGCCGCTTTTCTCATAGGAGTCAGTTTGTCTTTTTACCTTACCATTATACCATTATGTACCTCTTGTATTTTTTTCATTTTGAATGGTCAATTTCTAACAATAGCTATGACCAATGTACTTGTTAAACATAATATCGTCATTCACACTTTTACAATTATTCTTGTCGATCACATCACCATGTATACAGAAGGGTCTCTTTTTTTGCACAATGATGCTCTATTTTTTATAAGAGATAAAAAAAAACTACATTCGCAATTTTTTGGACATCATACATGAGTTAGTTCGAAGCCAAGTCTGGCCTTGCGGTTAGCCCAGGGAAATCTGTCTACATTCTTTTCAGTATAACCTATAATCGGCAAGTATCCATTGAGTCCCTATGTGGATGGCAAAAAGCGAGTATTCCTATCAATTATTTGGGGTTACCTCTGTTCAAAGGTCAACTTAGCCTAGCTCTGTGTGAACCTCTATTGAAAAAGTTTCGTAGTAGGCTCGAAAAATAAAGTTTTGTCCACGGCGGGTAGGTTGGTGCTCATTAAATCAGTGTTGGCTTCTATTCCTATTTTTTGAAGTTTCTGCTTTCTTTTACCCAGTGCTATTATTTCAAAATTGGAAAGAATGATGAACTGTTTTCTATGGTATGGTATGGTAGTTTTTGTGTTCATGGCTTTGTCCTTATATTTTTTATTAATAAACAATTAAGGGTCTGCCTAACCCCAGCTTTCTCTGTCCAAAAAGAATTGCCAGAGTTTGCTCAAACTTAGCAAAATTGGTGCCTTAATGATTAATCTAGTGCTCTGGTGATGGACTGTTTCTTTGGTGATTTTCAAGAGGCCGTTGTTTTGGGCCAAGGGTCGTTGATCCAATGCACAATCATGGTGTTTATTGTTTCAGTACTTGATTGGTCTTCTGTCTTTTTAGTATTTACCATGACATGGATCTAAAAACTCTTACAAGTACATTTTGAGTTAGCTTTTGATGTTTGTGACCTTTTGACGTCATCTAACAAAATTCATATTATTATTTTGGACCCAATTGTGCTATTGGTTGTTTTTGTGTAAAGTTGTGTGATTCCATCTTAATGGTTATGCTACCAAATCAGGTCGCTCTGTGTTAAATTGGGTCGAGGCTGAACCCATTTGTGTCAAGTGATCTAAGCTGAATGTTACATTTAAAAAATGGGGTACGTTTTTTAGGCCAGATCTAACTCAAATTGCATAGTAGAGTGTATGATGCGGATATGGTACCAAAACCACTAAAAACTAGTCACATATATTGATTTTTATGGAAATAAGTAAACTGGGGTGGTGTAGGTCTCATCAAGCTTAAACTAGGTAAGAAAGGATTCTATTAGGTCCAAATCCGGTCATAATCATCTGTTCTTGCTAGAAATGCTAAGAAGACAAAAAAAGGATGGGGCAAGCTTTTATTTGACTGGTTCCTGTTTAGATTCATCAAATGTAACTACGTTTGATCTGAAGTCAGCATGATTCAGATATATAATCTGGATCTTGTAATGTTGGTAAGATCCGATTTAAACCCATTGATGGATCCGACCTTTACAGCACCGATGTCCGTCACTTGGTGATGCACATTGGGGCATGGATTATGAACGTTATTAGAAGGGGGGAAAGGTCAGTCAAAAGAGTCATGGGGTATTTAATAACACCTATAAAGACAAAGTGCAAACATGTCAGTTTTAATATTTATCCAAGAAGAGTTAAGGGCTAACAATAGTCCAGTCGATGAAGACTGACGGAAGTGGGATGGCAGTGGACCGGGGGAAATGGAGTCGCACCCCGTCTCACCTTGTTTGGATCAGGGATGGAGGACATGAAACGGGGATGGACGTGGGGATGAAGATTAAAATCAAAACCCATGTCGGAATGGAGACAGTGATGGACTGTCCCTTCCTTGATCCCTGAGGGAAAACAACCTCACCCCGTTTGGACTGGAGATGGACATAAAAAGAGTATGGAGGCAGGGATGGAGGTTAAAATCAAAACCGGTGCAGGGAGGGAGTGTAGGATCGATTTTGAAACGGCGTAGGGGTGCCCTTCGCCCCACCCCGTCCATAACTTTCATCACAAATTTTTCGACGCTAAGTAATGCCAGAACTTATCCGTCGCTAATTTGCGACAGATTAGCGACGAATATGATCCATCGCGAGTCCTTCGCTATTTTAAATTAGCGATGGATAATATCCGTCGTTAAATTTTTAAAAAAAAAAAAAAATTTTGCTCGCTGCCGGCGCGTTCTCCGACAGGGAGCAATTTTTTTGCACAGAACCGGCGCGTTCTGGCGTAGGGATGCTCTTCCGCAGCGAGCCAGTCACGGCAGGAGAATGGGTCGTAGTAGAGACGAGATCTAGCGAGGGAGAGGCGGGACGGGCGGTGGAGACTGCCGAGGGGCACCGTCGGGAGGAGCGGTCAAGGCAGGCGGCGTATCCAGGGTTGACGGGGGAGAACTTGCAGGAGGCGTCGGGCTGGACGACGACGCGGAGGATGGAGGTATCATTGGTGCCTGAGCAGTCTCCACCGAGAGGTGCCTAAGAATGGAGGATGGAGGTGCCGTCGGGCTGGACGACGAGATGGGGATGGAGGGATCGTTGCAGAGCGGCTGCAGAAGCTGCGCGTGGTGCGAGAGGTGCCTGAGAAGGTCGACCTCCGTGGTGCGAGAGGTCATTGCGCATCGTCAGAGGAAGGTGGGGATGGTTTAAATCGAACGGGGGGAGGGAAAAACAGAAGGAGAAAAAATTTTGAACGAGGGGAGGGAAAATTTTGCGCCTCAGGTGGGACGGTTTAAATCGAAAATTCGTGACGGAATTAGCGAGGGAATTTTTTCGTTGCTAATTAGCGACGGAATAGGGACAAAAAAATTTCCTCGCTAATTCCGTCGCTAATTAGCATTTTTTTGTAGTGTTTTGGCGACAAAAAAATGTTGTTGCTAATCTATCGCTAAGTAGTGACGGATTTAGCGACAGAAATATTTTCCTCGCTAATTTTGCAAATATTTCAAATGTCAGCGACAAATAGTTTTCACTCGCTGATCCGTCGCAAATTTGCGACGGAAAAATTCGTCGCAAATTTCCGTCGCTAATTAGCATTTTTCTTGTAGTGCTTGTTCCTCGAGCAGTGGGTCACAGGTTCTGCAAGGAGGGTTTGACATTTGTGGGGCGACAAACAACCACCTCTATGCAGTCATGGTAACAACCTCTTGGCCCTTCAACTCTGCACCAAGCTAGCAACCGACGGTGGAATTGCTTTGATTTGAACACTGATGGCTCACCAATGAAGGAAGTTTTATTGGAAAAAGTTTCAAAATATTGTGTTTTACACGATGAAAAAGTATATTTTCTTTATAAAGTATTAATGCATTTATTGCTTCCGACCAAAAATGCCTTGAAAAATGTTTAGTCTCATATCTAAGTGACAAAAAAATTCTAGTGGCTTAAATAGAGTCTTTCATCTCTATCTTATACTTTGGAAATCCTTGTCTCTTGGGGTGGTTTGCAAACATCTTCGATCGTGCACACTTAAGAGCATTTGGGCGCAAAGATTCCTAAGGTGCACTTTGATGGCGTACTTTTCACTTTGCACGTTCATAGCAGTGTAGGGCACTCCTAAGGCACCAAGGTCTGTTTGACTGCTCCGAGCTCACCTAGACTCTTGACTGAGTCAACTTTAACTTTTCGTTCTTACTAGCTTTTTAAAAGCATTTAAAAGATGTTTAAGGGACTTTGTGTTTTGGAGGTCCTTGACCATTGGTCAAAGAATAGTGATCTGTCATTTTTACCCATTTTTTTAAATGTTGAAGTTATAGTCATTTAATCCTATTTATCACCCAAAAATGTATTGGCTCTCCTAAATCTATATAAACCCTTCATTTTGGTCCTTTTGGCCATTATCAAATTTTTTAATTCTCAAACTTCTTTTATCTCTTCGATTATTTTGCTCTCGTTTAACTTTCAAGTTTGCATGTAAGATCGGTCAATTGGTCTTGCGAAACAGTGACACTCTTGAGGTCCAAGCCTAGTTGTATCCTAAAGAAGTCGAGACAGAAGAGCAAAATAAAGAGAGAAAAGTGGCACACAGACAACTAATGATGGAAATGGCATATCCTAAACACCTTAGCCAATTCACTCTTTGACATGTACTCAACTTTGAAGTCGACTAAAGAGTTGTAGAATGCTCTAGAGATCAAGTACAACACAAAAGATACTAAAAATAAAATGATCCAGTAAGTTAATTTTTCTATTATTGATGATAAGTCTATATTTGCTCAAATTTATGAGATGCAAATATTGGTCTCATTATAAGAAAATGAGGTTTTACTGGCGAATTAGCAGTTTGATGACAAACATAGTGCAAATTTCTTGGCACACTATGATCCAACATTGGATTTTTCATATTTACTATTGCAAACCATTGATGCTTCAAAGATTGTTGGATTTTACTGGCCCAGAGTAAAAAGATGCCAATGAAAATCGTTACTTTTTTATGTTCCAGACTCTTGCATTCATGAATGAGCTGAAATATTTTTATGAGAGGGGCCATTGTTTTCTCCCTCCCTTTTTGCTTTTTTGAGTTCTTCACCATTGCCAGATGCAAGATGCTGGAGGCCTCCACAACCCTTGTTGTTCAAGATCGCAAGGTGTTGAATGCCAGACATGGGACACCAGAGGCTTTCTCTGATTTAACCGTGGGTTTTTCGCTCTGTCTCCCTAGGGATTTTCCCCTTCTGGCAACATCAAAAATTTTTTATTTTATCTTCTCATTGCATCTTCTTCTTCTCAGAAGATGAAGAATGAGAAGATCTTTGATTCTTATCAGATAAGATCGAGCCTAAACGATTGCATTTTTGGAAACAAAGATGTGTCTCTATCAGTGAGCCACTTCATTTCCCTCGTATGGGAAAAAATAGAGAAAATGATTGTAGGGGAAGAAATGTTTTCCATCATATGGAAAAAATCGGAAGATTGAGCTTAATCCTTTTTCCTTGTTTTTTCTATTTTACTTCAGTTGATGTGATATGGGGAAAAATGATCACATTTTTGGACCATTATGTTGAAAAAAAAAGAACATCAAAATTATGCTGCCATTTTGAAAAGAAACCCCATCACACACATATACATAAACAAATATAAAATCAACACTAAGATGTGAAACATGATTTAAGGAATAGAAAAAACACCTAAAGCAACTACCCATGAATGCATATATTCATTGTCCAAAGGTTTAATCTATATTTATCTGTGGTGGTAATGGAAGTAAATAATATGCACTAGTGCATAATTTATTGGTCGTTCCTTCAGCACATGGTTTTATTAACTAGTGTCTTAAGGGCCTCACTACTTCGTACAATAGCTTGCTAAATTGGATTCTTGGCCCATATTCAATGAGGAATCATAGAATTTTCATCTGTATGCATGTGCGTTCCACGGCCCATTTGGGCCCATGTCATAATTGATTGGCCATGGTTGGAAGTGAGCAAGAGGACGTCAAGACATTTGTCCTTATCAACATTTGGTGAACTATAATCTGTGGTGAATATGTGAACATTCCAGTAGACTTACACCAAATGAAGCTGGAAGTTTTTTCTTTTCAGACAAGTACTGCGGTAATGAAGTACATAATGTGTGACCACTCTGCAATAATTTCCCGAGTCGGCAATATTTGGAAGAGAGAAAATGGTAATTTTTTTATACAGAAGTCTAAAATCAAGGAAAACAACTATCAGTTTTTAAAGTAAAACCTAAAACTTACTGCATGAAGTAAGTAGCTCGGAAAGTAAATCTTTTACCCCAAAGGGCAGTGAGAGTCTCACCTACAGAAAAGCAATGTCTTGGTTGATTTCTTACTTATAGCTCCTGTATGGATACTGTTCGTGGTAATGATGATAGAAATAATGGAGCCTGGGAAATTTTCTCCTAGCCTAGGTCGCGTCCTTCTGATCTTGCCTCTTATCTGAACGTGAGAGGCATCCTTGACAGGTTATCCCCAGGGGCACTCTTGGATGCCGTTGGTCAAGAAGGTGTCTGTGAGGTAAGAGCAAAGAAACGTGGTCTTCTTCTGTCTAGATGTAGTTTTTCATCTTTAAGGCATATCTCTCTCTCTCTCTCTCTCTCTCTCTCTCTCTCTCCCTCCCTCCCTGTAGGCATCCCGAAGTATTGGTTAAGGAGGAGTCTTTTGCGCTAGATCTGATCTTGGGGCCAGTTTGTATTAGGCGCAGCAAGAGGTGGAGGCTCATCTGGCGGACGTGGTTGCTTACTTCTTGGTGGTTTGTTTGGATGGCACGAAACGACGCTCATTTTCGTCATATTCCAGTTAACACTCATAACCTGGTGCATAAAATCTTGGTAGATGTTTATAAGATCTTGAGTTTGCATCTTAGTGATCTTCCGCTCCCTCCTGCTGACGCTACATTTCCTTTGCTGCAATCTGGGCAAGCGGCTTCGGCGTGAGCCCGTTTTATCTGTCTGATGTTCTTTTCTCTTGTGCTTTCTTTATTTGTTTTTAGCTTTTGCTCTTGTTCAGTTCATGGGTTCAACAGTTTGTTGATCTTCATGAGTGGTAATGTTGAATTACTTTCGGCTCTCTCTCTCTCTCTCTCTCTCTCTCTCTCTCTCTCTCTCTCTCTCTCTCTCAAAGAGCTCCAGGGTTTGGAATTGCGAGGCGGCCATGGCAAGGTGCCGCGGCGGGAGCGAGGAGTTACGTCGGAAGGATCATTGCCGATGGCCGGAAGGGATCGGCAATCACATTTTTATTACACCAAATATAGTTAACATCATAATTTACACTGTTAACCCTAATAGATGCTCACCACATGGCGAGCATTAGAGGACACAGAATGACCTTAGGGGTCGTTCAACGAATGATCTGATCTGTGTCCACTTAGGAGGGAACGATTTTCAGGAAACCATAATCGCATGTGATTGCGAACGTGAAAACATATGATTCTCCAATATTGAGGGAAGAGGAGTGCGTCGACCCCATGCAGCCCTTTTTTAGAGAGAGAGATTCAAAATTCTTAGAAACGATAGGAAAAGACATGATGATCCTATATAACAGAGAGGAAAACTAAAACTCACCGGCTGCCGTGAGTCCATGGTTGGCCTAGATACGGTGGAGTTTGGAAAGCAAACTGTTTAGATATAAAGTTCATCTGTAGATGGTGATCATGCCTCCTCCAGGTATCCTGTCAGAATTCACAACAAACGAACCAAACTATGCTTGTTACTACTGAAACTCCTTATATAAAAGAGAGAGAGAGAGAGAGATCGATTCATCACCAATGTGCATATATATCTGAATCAGTGTTCTCGTTTACTCTGCACTTAGGCAAATTGAGTCTTTTGTTGCGGAGGGCAGGCAAAGCTGAATCAGTCTTCTCATTTACACTTCATGATGAGAGGTCTAGAAAGGGACTTTATTGGCTAACAAGCAGAAAGGGACTAGTGCCGTTCAGATTTAAGATGGAGGTATGATTGCAACGGGCCTGAGCACCGGTTTGTGGTCAGAAAGGGCTAGCTGATACCCGTTATCCTTCCACGTGGAATAAATAAATATATGTACAAAATGTATTATTGCCATTTGGACTTACTGGGTTGGCACTTGCACTGTAGATTGCTCTAAATTTAAATGTTTTGACAGACAAAAATATAATTTGTTAATAAAAATATTATTTAGGAAAAAATAACACATACTAGTGGTTACATATATCATAGCATGACCACATCCCGTGCCGTGTCCTGTCGATAAAACACACCTTAACATATGTATATTCTAACCGTGCCACCGAGGTGGTAATCGCATGTGGTAAGCGGGGTCCTGTGCCAAGCTCAAGTCCCAGGTTCGAATCCCCCTGTCACATGGAGCTTAAGAGATATGTGGTAGGTATCAGACTAACCCTGGCTTGCCTTTCAAAAAAAAAAGTATATTCTGACCGTATAGGTTATAAAGTTTAGGCATAAATCAGGTCAGGTATAAATGGTTTGGGTTTTTGTCAAACCCATTTTTAATCAGGTTTAAAAATTACAAGCAAAATGAAACTGACACAAAAAGGTTTCAAGTTTGGGCTTGCATTCTCTTGGCCATTCATTCGGATTTGTTTCACTCAGCCATCACTAACATGGCCAAATCAGCACATAAAGTGGATTGGGGCTCACCTTCTGGCACCTTTTTTATGAGATTGATCTCGTAAACTCTGTACATATTCTATCTGAAATTTGTATGTATATGAAATTTGTATGTGTTTGAAATCTGTATATGTTGCTAAAAAAAAAAGTTTGGTTCCAGATGAGCTGGGTGTTAGGAAAATCGCGAGCAAGAAACAACCGAAAGAAAACAATAAACAAGAACGATCAAACAAAATACAGCAAGAATACAAAGATTTACTTGAAAAAAACTCCTCTCAAATCCGAGAGAGAGTAAAAAACTACGGCCGCCTAAAAGAAGAACTTTATTTCTCTTTTCGACTGTTACAAGAGAGAAAGAAAAGAAAGGATTTATACAAGGCAAGGGCGACAACCCTAAACCTAAACAAATCGGGTCTGATCCATAAGAAATCGGGTCTCAAACATAAGCTCAAGAAAAAAAAAATCGTCTAGGGGCACCATGTCGGGGGACCCCCCAACCCCCTTTCTGTAAGGACAAAACTCTGAATCAGGCTCCACAACTCATCCCTAGGTCCAATCTTTAGTATGAGATGGATCATAGCATTAAATGTTCAAGTATAAATTGGTTTCAGATTGGGTTTATTTCTGTATGAAACTAATTTAATTCAAACACAAACTTTCCAAATCATATCGACTAGAGTTTTTCTTATTACTTTTTTGCTTTTCCATGAGCACAAGTAACATAATTATACATTTTTTATGATATGTTTTGCATAAAATTACAATTATTTTAACAGAGTTTTCATTACATTTTTTAACTTGAGGCCCTTGACTTTTAACCGACAAATTTGACTCTACTCCGTAATATTTGCCTCAACAAGGTTAAACTTACATTTATTTTATTATAATAGGAAATTTTAAAAAATGCACCAAAGTTTAGGCATTAATAAAAAAGGCGCAAGTTTTGGATTTTTCTTTCAAAAAGGCACCTAAGAAATGTCCTGGTTAATTAAAAGGCCCAGGAGTTCACTTCCGCCAAGTTTGCTGTTAAATGTGAAGCAAAATTACAATTTTAGCCTCAACATGGGAAGGATCAGCCTCACGGATAATATTCTAGTCTCTTACGGAATAGGACCGATGTGATAAGGCTTCAAGAACAACCAATATTGTAGCAAAGGTGAGCCATGTATGCACTACGAAATTCATATCTTCATTATATATATATATATATATATATATATATATATATATATATATATATTCGGAAATAAGATATAACATAAGATGGGACGTTAACAATACCCTGCACAAGATTTACTTCCAGTGCGTTTCATAGTTATTTTCTTATGCCCATTTGCAGAAATAAGTGATGAACATATACAGCGTAACCGAAGAAGGTTAAAAAGTTTTGGGAAATTGATCATTTGTTTAGGGCTCCTGTTTCTCTAGATGGGAAGAGTTATTCTTTATATGTTGTTTTGAGAGAGAGAGAGAGAGAGAGAGATTTTTAGGGATGGCAATGGACCGGGGGGGGGGGGGAGTCCATCCCCGCACTGGTTTTGATTTTAAACTTCATCCCTGCCTCATGTCTTTTATCCCCGGTCCAAACGGGCCGGGGCCGGGAAGGGCCCTGTTTTCCCCTGTCCACCGCCATCCCTAGAGTTGTTGCTGCCTTGTAGAGAGCCCTCGAGGAAAGCATAAGTCCATCCCCCGCCCCATCTCAAAATCTGGAGCTCCATCCCAGCACAAATTTGAATTTTAACCTCCATCCCCAGTCCAAACGGAGGCGAGACAGGGCGGCCCCGTCTTCCCTCGGTTCATTGCCATCCCTTAGAAGGATTGGGGACGGGACGGGGCGGGGTGGGGGGAAGCGTAAGTCCATCCCCGCCTTCATCCCCGCACTGGTTTTGATTTTAACCTGCATCCCCGTTTCATATCTTTCATCCCCAGTCCAAACGGGGTGGGGAGGGGAAGGCCCTCATTTCCCCCCGTTCCACTGCCATCCCTAGAGATGTTGCTGCCTTGCAGAGAGCCCTCGAGGATGCACGGAAGCTGCACAACTTTGTAATTGGGTGGGGAATATATGTATTTTGAAAAGCCAAGAAGCAGGAAAACAGAGCGACAAGGAAGCTTTGAAAGGTTAATTAGTAAAATTGATCCTTTTAATTCATTTTAATAACCCAGGTTAAACAGATGGAACTTTGTTTTTTGATAAACGGTGTAAAAGTTTAGGTGCATTTAAAAAAAAAATCAAAACTTAGTAGACAATTTTATTAATTCCCAAACTTTAGGTGTGCTTTTGAAATTTTCCCTATACGTACACCGTAACGTCGAATGACTCTAACGAGCGTTGTCCAGCGTTAGATTAGGACAATTAGCGGAGGTCGCGATCGCCGCTAAATGTGCTGCCCCGCTAAAAACTACTTCAAAAAAAAGACATCCGCAGCTGATCCGCGCACGATCAGCGGTGGACGACAGTCCAATAAGAGTGGAAGATTTGCTCGTCCATGGCTTCTCATTATAATTGTACATTGTTTTCAGTATAAACACGTGTTATCAATAATAACCCAAATGTCAAATTGGTAATTTGCTCACTATGTACTGAGATATCTAAATTATCCCCAAGATAGAAGACGTTAACAAAAGCAGATCAAACTTATTATTTCATTTAAACATTTGTGCCACCTCTATGGAAGACAGAGGGAGCACATTTATACACACATAAAGACAATCAAACCACACTACGTTTCAGAAAAGACACAAGACTGGCATTTTTATTCACATAACACACATATCATATCATTTGCAGGTGCAAGGGTCACAGCTGCAGTTGCCTCCACAATTGCATCCTTCAGTCTCATACCCTCCATTCATCTCAACACCTTCCAAGTGCCTGAACTCCCAATTATATCACATCAACAAATTGACATAATCCATGATATACGACAAAGGAAGAAGAAGAAAGAAACATGATCATTCAATATTCCTTAAATTATTCAAAGAACAGAAGAGAGAAAGACATACACAACTGGAGGAGCAACTCCAGTAATCATGATCTCAACAGTCTTTTCTCCTGAGAAAGTGAGATCGGGAAACATCTTGCATCTGTAACCAGCAAATGTTGTTCCAATCAAGTTATTTAAATCTCCAACAAAACCAATCATAAATTTCAGGAAAACTTGAACAAAATCATAAAATATTGGTCTTAATTATACATCTGTCTGTATGTTTTACAGTAATGATAATACCATAGTTACAAATATCCTCGATATGTACTTTGAAAGTCTCGTAATATTATCCCGAGAGACCAGCCGTGACAATATCCTTATAATATCATGCCCACATTTCCAATGTATTGAGATGTTTTCTTGTTATTTATATTTTCAAATTTCAAATTTTAAAAGGTTTATTTTTTCTAATAGTTTTTTTAACTTTAAATGAGCGATGATTCTCTCTATGTTTGCCAAAAAACAAAAAACAATTTATTGCAAGATTTTTCCTTGCCAATAAATACATAGAAAAAGAGTTCTAACTACAGATAGTACTGTACAATCAAGTACAAAGTAATAAGACCTCGTAATCTGATTTTCATTTTTATTTATCACATTCATACAGATACTTTAATGAGGAGATCAGATTAGACAGAAAATCTTTTGCATGAAATGGTGAAAACTGGAAACCGATCTACCATTATTATACACAGTACTAAGAGACAAATTTTTCTTACAACAAGGATGATTTTAGAGCAGAGAAATCTCATTCCATGAAAATCGGATGGGGGCAGTGGTTGATTTGTGCTATGGTGGGTTTGGCTTGGAACTCCATGATAGCATAGATGATGAATATGGTACACGCCCATCCTGGCCTTGAATGTTTTAGGGGGTGTTTGATCGCCCATCGCACGGGACGCTGCGGCAATCAAACTTTGGACCACCGCCACTGTTCCACCACCCTGTTATAACGAGAACTGAACAGCTGGAATGCAAAAAATAAAACTGGTGTGGGTTCTCTCTCTCTCCAGTTTTGTCGTTCTTCTTTTCTTTGTTCCTCTCTCTCCCTTTTCTCCTTTCTTCTCTCTCTTCTTCTTCTTCTCCTCCTCCTCTAATTAGGGCTTTGATGAGGGCTTTCTTTAATTAGGGTTTTTCGTTGATTTGATGAGGATTTTTTTCTTTGATTTTCTTTGATTAACATTTTCTTATTTTTATTTTCTATGATTACGGCTTTGGATCGAATAGGGTTTTTCTTTTATTTGATTAGGGCTTTGGATCAAATATATTTAATTAGTGCTTTTGATATCTAATTTGATTAGAGCTTTTCTTTTATTTGGTTAGGGTTGCTTTTCTTTGGTTTTCTTTGTTTAGGACTTTGAATCATCAAATTTATTTAATTAGGGTCTTATATTTAGTATTTTTTTCTTTGATTTTCTTTGATTAGGGCTTTGAATTGAATAGGACTCTTCTTTTATTTGATTAGGGCTTTGAATCAAATATATTTAATTAGGGCTTTTGATATCTAGTTTGATTAGAGCTTTTCTTTTATTTGATTTGGGTTGTTTTTCTTTGATTTTCTTTGTTTAGGGCTTTGAATCAAATTTCTTAATTAGAGCTTCCTATATTAATTTGATTAGGTTTTTTCTTGTATTTGATTAGGATTTTTTTCTTTGATTTTCTTTAATTAAAAATTTGAACAAATTATCTGTAATTATGGCTCCCTATAATTAATTTGATTAGGTTTTTTTTCTTTGATTAGGGTTTGAATTAGAACTTTTTATATTTATTTGTATAGTTTTTTTATGGTTTCATTGATTTTATGGTTTATTTTTCTTGTAGTTGAAGGTTTTTTAGTTTATTTATGATTTATTTCCTTGTATTTTAGAGTTTTATGATTTATTTATAGTTTTTGCATTCGTATTTAAAAAATATGAATTTTTATTTTTTCTCAAATTATACAAATTTTAATCATTTTTTCATGCTTGGATCGAGTTTGAGATCCATATTCCAGGCTAAAACTCATAATTGTGTGATAAACTTTCATAATTAGATCCAATATGACACCGACTAAAACATTTATATATAAAAAATATTAATTCTTATTTTTTCTTAAATTACCCAAATTTTTAAACTTTTTTGGGTTTTCATATTCATATCCGGAGCTAAAATCCATAATAAACATGTTAAAACACTCATATGGTGGGGTGGATCGAGTCGTACAATCTCAAATAAAGTTATTTGACCCATTATCCATGTGTGTTCAAGTTGTCCGCAAATCAAATGTCAGACACAAAGAACACAACTTTTTGTCCAGTTGAAACAAATGGTGGACAAAATATAGTTGTTACAAAACAGATAAAACATGTACTTTGTCATGTTGTTCTGTCCAATTTTGAACAAGCAATCAAACACACCCTATTGTTTGCATCTATGTTCATATATGTATGAAAATTTCAAGCATATTGCACTAGAAGCCATGCAAGCATGTCAAGTTGAGAGGTCTATGTTTGGAATATTGGACCAGGGAAAGTCCATTAGGCTTGGCAAAATTAGGCTTAAGACCAGCCTATTGGCCCTATTCCTCATTTTTTGCCATGTATAGAATTATATAGAGAGAGCAATCAAAATTCAAAACACTGCAAGATTACAATTGCAATAAAAATGAATAAAATCGTCATCAGTAAGCCTTAGTCCAACTACATGTGGAAAACAATAGTTATCAGTTTTAATTTAAGTTTTTTTTATATTTTCTTAAACTTCAAGTCGCCATCATTAAGCCTCAGTCCAACTACATGAGGTTGGTTCTTCAAGTCCTATATATTTCTTCATTCCTGTCCATCTCCAACTCTACAACTTTGGTCATTTTATAATTTTTCATGTCACCTCTAACAGCCTCCTTTTAAGTTTTCAGTGATCTTCGTCTCTAACGGTTGTTTTATGTAATTTGGCCACTTTAGATGAATTTTGAATCGACTAGAGTTTTTCTTATTACTTTTTTGCTTTCCCATGAGCATAAGTAACATAATTATGCATTTTTATGATATGTTTTTCATAGAAATGAAATTATTTTAACAGAGTTTTCATTACATTTTTTGACTTGAGGCCCTTGACTTTTATCCATATTATTTGCCTCAACAAGGTTAAACTTACATTTATTTTATTATAATAGGATATTTTAAAAATAATGCACCAAACTTTAGGCATTAATAAAAAAGGCACAAGTTTTGGATTATTTTTTTTCAAAAACGCACCTAAGAAATGTCCTCGTTAATTAAAAAGGCCCAAGAGTTTACTTCCGTAAAGTTTGCTGTTAAATGTGAATCAGAATTATAATTTTAGACTCAACATGGGAATTAAGGATCAGCCTCACGGGTAAGATTGTAGTCTCTTCCTGCATAGGACCAATGTGATAAGGCTCCAAGAACAACCAATATTGTAGCAAAGGTGAGCCATGTTATGCACTACGAAATTCATCTCCTCATTATACATGTATATTCAGAAATAAGATATAACATAAGATGGGACGTTAACAAATTCATAGTTGTTTTCTTATGCCCATTTGCAGAAATAAGTGATGAACATATACAGCGTAACCGAAGAAGGTTAAAAAATTTGAGGAAAATGATCATTTGTTTAAGGCTCTTCTTTCTCTAGATGGGAAGAGTTACTCTTTTTATGTTGTTTTGAGAGAGAGAGAGAAATTCAACATTACCACTCATGAAGATCAACAAAATGTTGAACCCATGAATTGAACAAGAGCAAATTAAAGCCAAAACAAATAAAGAAAGCAGAAGAGAAAAAGAACATCAGACAGATAAAACGAGCTCACGCCGGAGCCGCTTGCCCAGATTGCGGCAAAAGAGAAGTAGCATCAGTAGGAGGGAGCGGAAGATCACTAAGATGCATACGCAAGATCGCATAAACATCTACCAAGATTTTATGCACCAGGTTTTGAATGTTAACCGGAATTTGACAAAAATGAGCATTGTTTCGCGCCATCCAAACAAACCACTAACAAATAAGCAACCACGTCCGCCAGATGAACCTCTACCTCGTGCTACGCTTAATACAAACTGGGCCCAAGATCAGA
The DNA here is from genome assembly GCF_984573655.1 of Nuphar pumila. NCBI lineage: Eukaryota > Viridiplantae > Streptophyta > Magnoliopsida > Nymphaeales > Nymphaeaceae > Nuphar > Nuphar pumila. The sequence goes on along the minus strand of NC_143249.1, from coordinate 14,596,340 downwards.
TCTAGCGCAAAGGACTCCTCTTTAACAAACACTTCTGGATGCCTCCAGGTCTAAAGAGTTCCACAAATATTGGGCAAGACCAGAACAAATGAAACGTAAATTCTTCTGCAGCTTGACAAAGCACGCACCAACTCGGAAGCTGAATGCCCCACTTCTTTAAATTACTATGGATCTATTGAGAGAGAGAGAGAGAGATGTTGCTGCCTTGAGGAGAGCCCTCGAGGATGGACGGAAGCTACATAACTTTGTAAGATCCTTGGGTGGATGGGAATGTATGTAATTTGAAAAACCAAGAAACAGGAAAACAAAATGAGAAGGAAGCTTTGAAGGGTTAATTAGTAAATTGATCCTTTTAATTCATTTTAGGTTAGTAATAACCCAGGTTAAACAAACGGAACTTTGTTTTTTTACCAAGGGTGTAAAAGTTTAGGTGCATTTAAAAATAAAAAAAAAACAAAACTTAGTAGCATTTTTTATTAATCCCCAAACCTTAGGTGTGCTTTTGAAATTTTCCCAATACACCATAACGTCGAACCCCGAGCGTCGTCCAGCGTTAGATTAGGATGATTAGTGGAGGTCGCGATCCCTGCTAAATGTGCTGGCCCGCTAAAAACTCTTTTTTCGAAAAAAAAAAAAGAGACATCCGCAGCTGATCCGCGCACGATCAGCGGTGGACGGCAGTCCAATAAGAGTGGACGATTTGCTCGTCCACTGTTGCAGGCAATTCTCATTATAATTGTACTTTGTTTTCAGTATAAACACGTGTTATCAATAATAACCCAAATGTCAAATTGGTAATTTGCTCACTATGTACTGAGAGGCAAGACGTTAACAAAAGCAGAACAAACCTACTATTTCACTCAAACATTTGTGCCAAGGCAGAGGGATCTCATTTATGCACTCTTAAGACGATCAAACCACACTAAGTTTCGGAAAAGACACAAGAAACCACACTAAGTTTTGATAGTCACAGCTGAAGTTGGTTCCACAATTGCATCCTCCAGTCTCATACCCTACTTTCATCTCAACAACTTCCAATGCCTGCACTCCCAATTATATCACATCAACAAATTGACATAATCCATGATATATTACAAAGGAGGAAGAAGAAGAAAGAGACATGATCATTCATACCATCAATACATTAAAAGATCATGCACAGGTAATATACATGCTATACAAAATTAACAACAAACCATGCACGCATAGAAGCGTACAAATAATGTATAAAACCCACTCTACAATTTCACACCATACTAAGTTCATTTACGGTGACTAAACAATTTAATTTCAGTCGAGGTTCATCTCTGAAGTTGGTTCCACAATTGCATCCTTCAGTCTCATACCCTACTTTCATCTCAACACCTTCCAATGCCTACACTCCCAATTATATCACATCAACAAATTGACATAATCCATGATATATTACAAAGGAGGAAGAAGAAGAAAGAGACATGATCATTCATACCATCAATACATTAAAAGATCATGCACAGGTAATATACATGCTATACAAAATTAACCACAAACCATGCACGCATAGAAGCGTACAAATCATGTATAAAACCCACTCTACAATTTCACACCATACTAAGTTCATTTACGGTGACTAAACAATTTAATTTCAGTCGAGGTTCATCTCTGAAGTTGGTTCCACAATTGCATCCTTCAGTCTCATACCCTACTTTCATCTCAACACCTTCCAATGCCTGCACTCCCAATTATATCACATCAACAAATTGACATAATCCATGATATATTACAAAGGAGGAAGAAGAAGAAAGAGACATGATCATTCATACCATCAATACATTAAAAGATCATGCACAGGTAATATACATGCTATACAAAATTAACCACAAACCATGCACGCATAGAAGCGTACAAATAATGTATAAAACCCACTCTACAATTTCACACCATACTAAGTTCATTTACGGTGACTAAACAATTTAATTTCAGTCGAGGTTCATCTCTGAAGTTGGTTCCACAATTGCATCCTTCAGTCTCATACCCTACTTTCATCTCAACACCTTCCAATGCCTACACTCCCAATTATATCACATCAACAAATTGACATAATCCATGATATATTACAAAGGAGGAAGAAGAAGAAAGAGACATGATCATTCATACCATCAATACATTAAAAGATCATGCACAGGTAATATACATGCTATACAAAATTAACCACAAACCATGCACGCATAGAAGCGTACAAATCATGTATAAAACCCACTCTACAATTTCACACCATACTAAGTTCATTTACGGTGACTAAACAATTTAATTTCAGTCGAGGTTCATCTCTGAAGTTGGTTCCACAATTGCATCCTTCAGTCTCATACCCTACTTTCATCTCAACACCTTCCAATGCCTGCACTCCCAATTATATCACATCAACAAATTGACATAATCCATGATATATTACAAAGGAGGAAGAAGAAGAAAGAGACATGATCATTCATACCATCAATACATTAAAAGATCATGCACAGGTAATATACATGCTATACAAAATTAACCACAAACCATGCACGCATAGAAGCGTACAAATAATGTATAAAACCCACTCTACAATTTCACACCATACTAAGTTCATTTACGGTGACTAAACAATTTAATTTCAGTCGAGGTTCATCTCTGAAGTTGGTTCCACAATTTCATCCTTCAGTCTCATACCCTAATTTCATCTCAACACCTTCCAATGCCTGCACTCCCAATTATATCACATCAACAAATTGACATAATCCATGATATATTACAAAGGAGGAAGAAGAAGAAAGAGACATGATCATTCATACCATCAATACATTAAAAGATCATGCACAGGTAATATACATGCTATACAAAATTAACCACAAACCATGCACGCATAGAAGCGTACAAATAATGTATAAAACCCACTCTACAATTTCACACCATACTAAGTTCATTTACGGTGACTAAACAATTTAATTTCAGTCGAGGTTCATCTCTGAAGTTGGTTCCACAATTTCATCCTTCAGTCTCATACCCTAATTTCATCTCAACACCTTCCAATGCCTGCACTCCCAATTATATCACATCAACAAATTGACATAATCCATGATATATTACAAAGGAGGAAGAAGAAGAAAGAGACATGATCATTCATACCATCAATACATTAAAAGATCATGCACAGGTAATATACATGCTATACAAAATTAACCACAAACCATGCACGCATAGAAGCGTACAAATAATGTATAAAACCCACTCTACAATTTCACACCATACTAAGTTCATTTACGGTGACTAAACAATTTAATTTCAGTCGAGGTTCATCTCTGAAGTTGGTTCCACAATTGCATCCTTCAGTCTCATACCCTACTTTCATCTCAACACCTTCCAATGCCTGCACTCCCAATTATATCACATCAACAAATTGACATAATCCATGATATATTACAAAGGAGGAAGAAGAAGAAAGAGACATGATCATTCATACCATCAATACATTAAAAGATCATGCACAGGTAATATACATGCTATACAAAATTAACCACAAACCATGCACGCATAGAAGCGTACAAATAATGTATAAAACCCACTCTACAATTTCACACCATACTAAGTTCATTTACGGTGACTAAACAATTTAATTTCAGTCGAGGTTCATCTCTGAAGTTGGTTCCACAATTGCATCCTTCAGTCTCATACCCTACTTTCATCTCAACACCTTCCAATGCCTGCACTCCCAATTATATCACATCAACAAATTGACATAATCCATGATATATTACAAAGGAGGAAGAAGAAGAAAGAGACATGATCATTCATACCATCAATACATTAAAAGATCATGCACAGGTAATATACATGCTATACAAAATTAACCACAAACCATGCACGCATAGAAGCGTACAAATCATGTATAAAACCCACTCTACAATTTCACACCATACTAAGTTCATTTACGGTGACTAAACAATTTAATTTCAGTCGAGGTTCATCTCTGAAGTTGGTTCCACAATTGCATCCTTCAGTCTCATACCCTACTTTCATCTCAACACCTTCCAATGCCTGCACTCCCAATTATATCACATCAACAAATTGACATAATCCATGATATATTACAAAGGAGGAAGAAGAAGAAAGAGACATGATCATTCATACCATCAATACATTAAAAGATCATGCACAGGTAATATACATGCTATACAAAATTAACCACAAACCATGCACGCATAGAAGCGTACAAATCATGTATAAAACCCACTACAATTTCACACCATACTAAGTTCATTTACGGTGACTAAACAATTTAATTTCAGTCGAGGTTCATCTCTGGATTTTAAAAACATGAAATCGTAAATGACAAAAGGTTTTCCAAAATCGATCTTTCAAAAGCCTACTTTGGATTTTAAAAACATGAAAACATAGTTGATCACACTTGATCTTAGATCCTACTTAGATCTGGATCATTATTCAATTGTAGGATGAGTAGGAAACTCGTTCTAAGCATGGATCATGTCCCCTAGCTTGTACAAGTACTCAATGATAGCGACAAACCTTCCTTTAAAAAAAAATGGAATTAAGGGTAACCCCAGCATCCTTCCTTCAAAAAAAAATTAGGAGTAAACCCCTAGAGTCCTTTCTTCAAAACAAATTAAGGGTAACCCCAAATGTCCTTTCTTAAAAAAAAAAATAGGGTTGACCTCCCAGCGTCCTTTCTTCAAAAAAAAAAAAATAGCAACCTTCCCTAAAAAAAAAATCTTTGCTGTCATGAGGTAAAAAAATTTCTTCCAGTACTGCCCCCCCCCCCCCCCCCCCCAGCCCCGCCTATGTTGATATGCATGAGATACAGAAGATGCTCCTACTTTACCTTACCTGCATGAATTCTTTGCTGTGAGGTGAGATACCACAGTCCCATCACAAATACAAACCCCAATACGAGCACAGAGACGGCAAGACGCAGAAGAACCCATCGAAAGCGTCTTGGGCAACCGCATCCCCAGAGCGTGAAAAGGGAGATGAGAGAAAAGGAGATCAGCGAAATCATGTAGAAGCTGAACGAGAATCTGGGTATCGACGCAAAAAGGATGGGAATGCTGGTCCTGGGATCGAGGGAGGAGCTCAAGAGGGCCAGACCAACAGCCAAGCACATTCCGATGATGGCGAGCGCAGGCATAGCGTATGGATCCTCATCATCAGTAACGTGTTCAGCATGTACAGGGAGAAGGGGTACTAGTGTCGGAGAAAATCTCCTGGAGAAGTAATACAAATTGATGAACTGAATGACACGGCGAGCGACAGCAATCGGGCGAAGGTGCACTCTCCGGATTCTGATCGCCATCGTTGCACGACTTTACTTAGAGAGAATGTGAAAAGAGAAGAGAGCGCCCTTCCTTTTATATGCGCGAGAGTGGCACCCTTCCTTTTAATAAACGGGTCGGGTTCGTGTTGAGGTATGCTGACCCTCCAACCCGACCCGATTGCCACCATACGTGACGCCCGCCCATCCTTTTACACACCCACCCTGATACGTGGCGCCCATTCGAACCCTCGACAAATCAGTGTAAACAATTATGACCAATCGTTCCTCTTGCAGATTCCTGAAGACTGCTGCTTGCGACTATGTTGCATGGAGGCGAAACATTTTTTAAAATGGACCGGGTTAGTTTTCTGAACCTCCTGTTTTGCTGTGGGTTGGGTTACGTGAAAAAGGTGCCTTGAAGGAAGAAATAAAAGCTTTGAAGGCCAACCAAACATGGGACCTTATCAACAAGCAACTAAACATGAACCTTGTTGGATCCAAATGGGTTTTTAAAACAAAGCTTAATGTTGATGGCACTTTACAACCTCTCAAGGCACGTCTTGTAGCCTGCGGTTTTAATCAGGTTGAAGAGATTGATTTCTCATACACTTTTGCTCGTGTTATTCAACCTGCTACCATTCGAATCATTCTAACAATAGCTACAGTCAAACATTGGGCTATTTGACAACTTGATGTCAAAAATACCTTTTTGCATGGTATTTTAAAAGAAACCGTGTTCGTGACTCAACCACCTGGATATGAGGAATCATCTCATCTTGAGCGAGTATGTAAACTCAAAAAGGCTTTATATGGCCTAAAACAAGTGCCCCGAGCCTGCGCTCTTATCTTATTTCACAAGGCTTCTTTTGTAGTATTGTTGATCCCTTCATGTTTGTTCAACATATTGATCACTATATTATCATCCTTCTTATATATGTCGACGACATTATCATTATAAGCAGCAGTTCACCTCTTCTTCATAAGGTTATTGCTAACCTTGGAAAAACTTTTGCTATGAAAGATCTAGGCCCACTTCACTATTTTTGGGAATTGAAGTTCAATCCAACTCTCATGGGATTTTTCTATGCCAACAAAAATATGCTCTAGATTTGCTCACCAAAGCTAACATGCTTGATGCAAAGCCCATGCCAACTCCCATGGCACCAAAGCTATCTCCTGCAGAGCAAAATACTTTTATATTTTCCAATGTTACTCAGTATCACAGCTTAGTCGGGGTGTTTCATTATCTTACGCTTACTCAACCAGAACTATCTTTTTGTGTCAACTATGTCAACCAGTTTATGAATAACCCCTCCGTTGGCAGATGGTCAAAAGAATCCTTCGATATGTCAAAGGCAGTCTAAATTATGGAATTCAACTTCATTCTTATAGCAGTCTTGATCTTTATGCCTTTTTTTATGGTGACTGGGCAGGATGTCCTACCACACGCCACTCTACTTTTGGTTTCTGCACTTTTCTTGGCGCCAATTGCATCTCCTAGAGTGTCAAGAAACAACATACTGTAGCTAGAATATCGGGCCATGGCTTCTATGGCTGCTGAGTTAACTTGGATTTCCTTTATTTTGCGAGATATTCAACTTCCTCAATTCTAGCCTCCAACAATTTTATGTGACAATATCAGTGATTTATATATGAATGTTAATCATGTGTTGCACCAGAAGTCGAAACATATTCAAATCGATTTCCATTATGTTCGAGAGAAAGTGGCTCAAGGAACTCTCCAAACTCAATATACTCCTTCACATCATCAACTTGCAGATATTTTTACTAAGAGTCTCAACCGTGATAGATTTTCTCTCTTGCTCACCAAACTTGGTTTTCATGGACGGCCATGTTTGAGGGGGAATGTTAACAATAATCAAGGAGGTCAAGATATGCATGGTGATAATTCTGAAGATACTTTCGGAGATACGCATGATCACAAGTCAGAGAATATCAAAAAGGAAGGAAGTAGGATAATTGATAAATTAAGATCTCTGCTGTATCGTCTCCCATGATCATAGGGAATCTATTGCCTTATCGTGAGAGACCCCTCTTGTATATATATGGTTGTATTGCCATAGCAAAAAGATACACAGAAAAATAAAAGAGAGAGAGAGCCAGAGAGTGCTCATTACCTTCGTGGATGTAGGTTCTTGTAAAAAAGACTGAACCACGTAAAGAGTGTTTTCCTCTTGTGTTTTTTTTTTTCTTCTCCATACTCGGCTTTTTTTTTTTCTCACCCTAACCCACCAAAATAAATAATTATCGGATTGGGGTTCAGGTTCTGCTTTGGGTTTTGTTGGAACAAGAAAAAATCCCAAATCTGGATCCATATAATTTAAGGAGCTTACTTTTACTAAAAGTACTTATAAAACACTGGGGTTAAACCGGGTCAGGTCAGATATCTGAAAAAAAATTTATAACCAGACCTGACCTGCATATTACTTGGTCAGGTTTGGGTTGACCCAAATAATAGTCAGGTCAGCATTTTTTTTATGCCCATACCAGGAAACTGGGTTCAGGTCAGGATAGGTACTTGCCAATATAAACCTGACCTATTGTCAGCCCTAGGTTAAGGTAGAAGATGAGCTCAGGTTTTGATCGTTTTGGGTACATATAGCATAAAACCAATTGGGTCGGGTATAAAAAAAGTTTGATACAAATAGGTTCAAGTTTATAATTTTCTTACTCAAGAAGCAACCCATTTTTAAAACTTGTGTAAATCTTGGAGCTGGCGGAACCAACGGTCTAAAAGCATCCGGTTGAGTCATGTCTAGTTGGTCCATTACATCGGCTCAGCTCGGATATACCTGACCCACTTACACCCTTTCAATTACCCATGATGATATCCAATTATATACCCTGATCCAGTTAGGTTGATGAGTTCAAGTGTCTTACTGGATCCAAATGAGCCGAACTCATAATGATGCGCCAAAGGTTAAACTTACATTTATTTTATTATAATAGGATATTTAAAAAAAAATGCACCAAAGTTTAGGCATTAATAAAAAAGGCACAAGTTTTGGATTATTTTTTTTCAAAAAACGCATCTACGAAATGTCGTCGTTAATATGACAAAGGAAGAAGAAGAAAGAGACATGATCATTCATATCATCAATACATTAAAAGATCATTTACTGCTATACAAAATTAACCGCAAACCATGCACGCATATAGAATTATACAAATCATGTATAAAATCCACTCTACAATTTCACACCATACTAAGTTCATTTACGATGACTAAACAATTTAATTTCAGAAAAGGATGTTCCTACTTTACCTGCATGAATTCTTTGATGTGAGGTGAGGTACCAGTACAGCCCCATGACCAACACAAAGCCTATTACCAGCATAGAGACGGCAACGCGCAGAAGAACCCATCGAAAGCGTCTTGGGCAACCGCATCCCCAGAGCGTGAAAAGGGAGATGAGCGAAGATGAGATCACAGACATCATGTAGAAGTTGAACGAGAATCTGGGTATCGACGAAAAAAGGATGGGAAGGTTGGTCCTCGGATCAAGGGAGGAGCTTAAGAGGGCCAGACCAACAGCCAAGCTCATGGCGATGATGGCCAGCGCAGCCATGGCGTATGGATTCTCCTCTTCAGTAAGGTGTGCAGCATAGAGAGGGAGACGGTATACTCTCCTGGAGAAGTAAGAGAGCACGACTTGATACAAATAATTCAATATCTGAACGACACGGCGGCGATCAACAGCAATCGGGCGAAGGTGAACTCTCCGGATTCTCATCGCCATTGTAGCTTAAAGAGAATGTGGAAAGAGAAGGAGAGTGGTGGTGATTCAGAGAGAGAGAGAGAGAGAGAGAGAGTTACAAGCTGAAGGGAAGAGTTCTCTCTTCCTCTTAAGAAACTTTGCAGCCGAGTTCTCTGGGGCTAATTTTCCAACGTACGGATGGTATTTACCCGAAAACGTGCAAAGCATAGTTAATCACCAGAATACCCTTACTCAACATTCAGCACTTAAAACTAGTAACCGACTCGTTTCAAGGCTCGGACCAACTCGGATCGGTTCCATAAACTAGTCATCCAAAAAATGGTCCTTAGGGTATTTGCTCAACGTTGAGGATTGGTGATTGTGAGGCATCAGGTAGGGGCTGAGACAAAGAACCCCACGAGATTCAGTGCACTCTTGACCGAGCTAGGCTGACTAAGACCTTTCAATTTTTTGAAAAGTTCAGAAGGGATCAAAAACTTCCACTCTTAGACATCTATCTACTGCAGCCCTCTCGGTGGACCATGCCATGTTCCAAATTTTCCAAATTAGGCTTAAAAGGACAAGCCCAAGCTCAGCCCAGCAGTCATTGACTATCCCTTGACTGTGGCGAGCCCAATTGACTCAGAGCAGCTTTATTAACTGAACCGAGTCGAGACTCGACACAGACAGACTCGAATAGTGTAAACTACCCTTGTCCTGGAAAAATGGATTTCGAAGGAATCATGAGGACATTTTCGTCAATAGGATAAACCCCGCCGCATGAGAGGCTCCCCCACATGCTTTCCAAACAATACCCTCGCTAAGCTCAGAAAATCCCACAGGGAAGGGGGGGCTTTGACGCTAACGCGTCTTGGGGGTCAGCGTCGTCCGCTGACTGTTGCCACCATCTTCCTCTTTTTTAACTCTTTTAACCCAACCCTAGGATTGAAAACCCCGCTCGGGTTAGCCGGGGGAGACGGGAGCCATGGTACGATGGGGGCGCCACGTGGAGCCCGATGACGCGGTTTAGATCGAGGGTGTCCGACCTATTTAAGCTGATCGAGGCCTCCGGAGCCATTCCTCGTTATCCTAATCTCGTCGTTCCTCCATTCTCTTCCTCTTCTTCTTCCCCGCCTAACAGAATGTATCATCGGTAAAGAGGGAGTGACAGTGTGCGTGTGTGTACGTGTCCTCTTTAACTGACAGATCCAGGACGAACTTCTCGTTTTCCGGCTAGTTGACGGCCGGTGCTTCTTTCGTAGGGTTACTTTCTGCAGTTGTGTGAAGAGCTTGCTTCTCTTGCACGCAACGAGATAGGCTTCTTTGGAGAGTCTGAGTCTGAGTCTGAGTCTGGTATAAAATTTCACAAACTATACCCGAGTTCATGTATTGATCGGACCTTCAGGTACAGACGCAGGTCATAATCTGGTCTTATTATTTATCACCATGTCAGGATTCTATAGGGTTTGGTTTGGGTCGGGTCCGAGTAAACCCAACCCGTTGACACCCCAAGTCCGTCGGTTCCATAAATGATAATTTAAAAATTACCATTCTTCTTATTCAACAAAACTTGGAGCCGTAAAGTTCAGTCAAAACTGAACTTTAATTGGTTAGTGGATCGGGACTCAGCTACGGATCCAGAAACACATATGAGCTCTAGTCATCCGGCAGTTTCAACGCTATTACTAGCACCACGTGAGACGGGACGGGTGTGATTACCATTCTGATATAAGAAATTTAGGTGGACCTGGGACCGGTCTTGGTCCAAAATGGTACTAGTCAGTCGGTACAACTAAACCCACCATTGTTCCGGACGGAACAACATTGAATGAAGCGTTGAGCCATTTGCGAACCGGCTTGTTCCTTGCCAAATTAAATCAACCAAGCAAATTTTGACGTTGTTGCAGTTTCGGAAACCAAGACACCAAGAATTTTTCCAGTTTGCCAAGGATGGGAGACTTTCTTTTATTGGTCCAGGAGAAATTTTCACCTTGTGTGTGCACCTCCGTAAGATCTCAATCATGAATGAATTTTGCAAAGTCGCCCATGCTCTTAGTAAGTGATTGTGGTTGATTTGATTTCCTAAATGCAAAATGCAATTAAAATCCCCTCCCACTCACCAATGGGCTACTTTTCTATATCCCAGCTCCTCCAATTCCCGCCAGAAATATTTTTTCATGGTACGATTGGCGGGGCCATACACAGAAGTAAATATAAAAATTACAAAAAAAAAATTGAAAGTTTTGGAAAAAGCCAGCATTGATATCATAAACTTCAGACCCATCTCTTTATTAAATACTACTCAAAAATTGCTCACTAGAGCTCTTATCAATGGACTCCAAAGGGTTCTTCCATCGATTATTTTTTCAACACAAAGTTCTTTCCTACAGGGCAGAAGATTACATGATTGTGTGGTATTGATAAATGAGGCTATTCATTCTATCTACACCCCCAAACAAAAAGATTTTCTTCTGAAGATTGACTTGTGTAAGGCAATTGACTCTATCAAATGATCTTTTATCTTTAGATGCTTAGAGTTGTCAGGACTCGGGGACAAATGGATAGGATGGGTTAGAACCTGTTGGATTGAGTCACCTCCATGTGGAGGACCCGGCGTATGGTTTGAATGGTGCCTTTTTTTGTTTTAGAGTTTAAAAAGATATAAATAACATAAATATTGTGGGCTTAAAGCAAAATGATAAAAAAGTAAGTTAAAAGTGAAGGAGGGCACGATGGCCCTGGTGGTTTTTCTTTCTTGGTTGTTCTTAGAAGAAAGAGAGAGTAAAAATGAGGGGCTTCCACAAGATTATGAGGAAAAAAAAATGTGGGAGAGGAATAGAAGCTTGTGTTTGTTGTGTTCTTCGTCTTCTCCAAATTCTCTTCTTGTTTTTGTAAAAATTAGGGCAAGAAAATGAAGACTTTTATTGTGGGAAGGTCATCACTTCTTATTAGGTGATATTCTTTCACTTCAAACTCTTTGTTTGTATTGTTATTTCTCTATTGTGATGATTTGTGGGTTTAGTGGAGTGTAGGCATTGTGCATGCTTATTTGTAATAATTTTTTATATCACATAGTGGAGTTTTTGTTGGGTTGTTCTCAATCTCGTAGTTTTTACCTTTTTTTTGAAAAGGTTTTTCACATAAAAATCGATGTATGCCTCTCTTTTATTGTATTCTTTATTTTCTTTATTATTCTTTGCTCGTATGCATCAAAATATATATTTTGTAGTATTTCTTGGATGATAAGGGTTTTATTTTGGAGCTTGGGTAAAAGGAGTTGTTCTATGTGAAATGTGCAATTCATATTCTTTTTTAGGCTCTTTGTCATCATCGTCTTTATTTGTAAAGTAGGTGCATTCAATTTGTGCGCTTCTTTCCCAATAGAACCATTCTTTTTTCACTTTTATTGCCGTAAACATCAACAGTGAGCAATGAAAAAAAATTCACCCAACAAGAAGTCTAAGGCAAGGTGGCCTCCTCATTTATTTATTTTGGCTATGCAAGGATTTTCTTGTCTAATGAATAATGCATGCCAACAAGGCTTGTTTAAGTGCCTTAAGCTTTTTAACCCACAAAAATTTTTGCATCTCGATATTCTTATTTTTTAGAAAGCGTCGGGGGAAAATCTTAAAGTTCTTTGGTTGGTCTTAAGATGTTTTTCAGAATTGGCTGGATTGAAAATATATGGGGGGCAAAGTGCAAGGTCATTTCTTTCAATGATAATAGTGGGACTCTCGGCAATTTGGATTCGTGGGTGTCTGAAAGACTTATTAAATACTTGGGCATTCCTATGCACAAAGGTGTTTCTGGGTACTCATATTGGGCAGAGGTGGAGGATAGGAAGGTGTTAATGGTAGATTGGACATGTGGTCAGCAAAACTTTTCTATCTAACAGGAAGGATCACTTTGGTGAAGCCACAATTGCTATGATTGTTTTTGTGATGCATAAGAAGAAAAAATTCTTGTGGGAAGGTAGGATGGGAGGTACCACTCATAACTTGGATGAGAGGCAATGCCCACATAAATTGGTGGCTTGGGCATTTGAGAATTCTATCAGAACAATATGGCCTTTATGGTTAAATGGTGGTGGGTTATCAGAACAGAAAAATGTACGGTGGTTGAATGCCTTAAGGAAAAATATGCTCTAAAGGGGTGGCCTTGGCAATGGATTCAAGACACAAGACAGAGGAAAGTATCGGGTTTGTGGAAGAGCATCTTAACTGTTTTGCCAATTTTTCTTGAATTCAATAAAGTGCGAGTGGGAAATGAATGTGATACAAGTTTTTGATGGGATATTTGGGGCGGGGATCAAGCTTTGAAGGTTTGTTTTCCCAACCTATTTTGGATAGTGGCTGGACGTATAATTTAGTTGCTACTATGTGGTCAGAACATGAGGGTCTGTCTTTTGACTTTCGTAGATCACCTACTACTGAGGCCTTTGGTGAACATCAAGCCTTTCTTTCTCTCTCTTTCCAATTTCACTTTGGGGATCGAGATGATAGAAGTCATGTTATAGCTGCTCTATGTTTTTCTTTTACCTAAGGGGGCCCTTTGGGGTTAGGGATGGCAGTGGACCGGGGGAAAGCGGGGCCCCGCCCCGCCTTGCCCCGTTTGGACCGGGGATGAAGGGTATGAAACGGGGATGGAGGCGGGGGTGGAGGATAAAATCCATCCCCGCCGCGGAGGCGGGGCGGGGGTGGACGTGCACTTTTCCCCGCCCCGCCCCGTCCCCGCCATGATCCCCGCCTAATCCCCGCCCCAACCACTTTTCCCTGCAATATCCCCGCCCCGCCCCGCCCCGCCTCATCCCCGTTTGGACCGGGGATAAAGGGTATGAAACGGGGATGGAGGCGGGGGTGGAGGATAAAATCCATCCCCGCCGCGGAGGCGGGGCGGGGGTGGAGGATAAAATTTTGAGGCGGGGTGGTGGTGGAAACCTTGTCCCCCGCCCCGCCCCGCCCCGCCCCACTGCCATCCCTATTTGGGGTGATGGTCTTTCAGAGCGTGGTTCTACCTTCCCCTGTTTAATTTTGCAGGACAAGGTTAAAACATATTTGTATTTGAAGTCAAAGGGTTTACATCTAGCTAGCAAATGTAGGATGTGTGGTAAGAATGAAGAAACGATCAAACGTCTCTTTTTAGAATGTAAATTCATATCAGATTTACATTTTCTCATGTGGGGGTGAAACAGTCCTACATAATGCCCCTGAAACTTCCTTTAGGAATTTGATTACAAAAAAAAAGGATTCCTTGGGAAAGGTTCACGATGGTTTTTTTTTTTTTTAAGGCGTTGGCTGCTACTTGCTTGGAGGGTTTTTTTTGGCTTGAGCGGAATGTACGAACCTTTAATGGAAGATTCAAACAATTGACGTCAGTTTCAGGTGTACTGCTAAGATTCTTAACCGGTCTCAATGTGCCTTCATCCTTGGCCCCCACATTCAAGAGTGTGTGGTAATGTTCAATAAAGCCATTCATAGCATTTCATGACACAACTCTTGGTCCCACCCTTGGGCACTGTTATCTGGAAGTGTGATAAATTGACCAAACTTTCTGTTTCTTGTTATTTTTCATTCATCAAGTTGGGGGGTGTCTTGTTTCCCCACTCGATGTCTCTGGGGCCAGGGCCCCTCACCGAGGAACAAGGTTTTTGGTTGGTTGTTGATGGATAAGTTGAGGAATCCTCAATCCATCTATTCTGGTAGTGCCAATTCTTCTAAACAATGTTTGGCTGGTCATGGATCATGCCAAATTAACCTCATTATTCGCCCCCGATCCTTTGCTCGTTATATCCTCCGTGGCCCTCCGTCTTTACCCCACCTCGCCAACACTAGCTACGCCCTTTGGATCTGTGGCCCTCCTTGAGAAAAATTGGCCCTTCCCCTTTATAGCAACTATTAAGCCTCGTCTCCTAATCTAGTTGTGGGTCTAAGGTTTAAGGATGGTTTGACCATAGTGTGATCCTGATCAGATGCTATATGCCTCAGTTAGGTATGAGATATATACCTTGCCATACTTTGAGCTTGGTAAGGGATTCTTGACTTGAAGCTCAGACTCTTTGGATCCCTAGGCAATTCCTAAGCCCTCCATCTTCCTGCTAGCTCGCGCCACCATGCTCACCACTCTGACTCCTTATCCCCCACCCTAACCCCCATAGAACCACCCCCCTTCCAAACTAATTGCAATCGAAGTGAGAATCCACCTCCTTGCTGGCCATCTCTGAACCTTATTTTCTCTCCTCACCCTACACTCATATAGCTACAGGGTCACCCCATCTCTTGGCCAAGGCCTCTTGGGATCAAGCTTTAACACTGAACTAAAAGATCCATCTTGGCTTCCAGTGGCTTAGCTTGTGATCGTCAGTGGGGCCCATGCCTACGAGTTGCCCTTGTTCCTCGAGCAGTGGGTCACAGGTTCCCCAAGGAGGGTTTGACATTTGTGGGGTGACAAACAACCACCTCTGTGCAGTCATGGTAACAACCTCTTGGCCCTTCAACTCTGCACCAAGCAGGCAACCGACGGTGGAATTGCCTTGATTTGAACACTGATGGCTCACCATTGAAGGAAGTTTTTATTGGAAAAAGTTTCAAAATATTGTGTTCTATATGATGAAAAAGTATATTTTCTTTATAAAGTATGAATGCATTTATTACTTCCTACCAAAATGCCTTGAAAAATGTTTAGTCTCGTATCTAAGTGACCAAAAAATTCTAGTGGCTTAAATGGAGTCTTTCATCTCTATCTTATACTTTGGAAACCCTAGTGTCTTAGGTGGTTTGCCAACATCGCCGATTGCGCACACTTAAAAGCATTTGGGTGCAAAGACGCTTAAGGTGCACTTTGATGGTGTACTTTGCACTTCGCACACTCACAGTGGTGCAGGGCACTCTTAAGGCGACAAGGTCTGTTTGACCGCTTCGAGCTCACCTAGACTCTTGATTGAGTCAACTTCAACTTTTTGTTCTTGCTAGATTTTAAAAAGCATTTATAAGATGTTCAGGGTCATTTTTACCCAATTTTTTAAACATTTAATTTATAGTCATTTAATCTTATTTATCACCCAAAAATGTATTGGCTCTCCTAAATCTATATAAACCCTTCATTTTGGTCCTTTTGGAATATCAAATTTTTCATTCTCAAACTTTTTTTATCTTTTTCTATTATTTTTATCTTGTTTAACTTTCAAGTTTGTATGTAAGATCAGTCAATTGGTCTTGCAAAGAAGTGACACTCTTGAGGTCCAAGCCTAGTTGTATCCTAGAAAAGTCTAGACAGAAGAACAAAAGAAAGAAAAAAAAGTGACACACAGACAACTAATGATTGAAAGAGCATATCCTAAACACCATAGTCAATTCATTGTTTGACATGTACTCAACTTTGAAGTCGACTAAAGAGTTGTGAAATGCTCTGGAGATCAAGTACAACACAGAAGATACTAAAAATAAAAGGATCCATGTAGATCAGTAAGTTAATTTTTTTATTATTGATGATAAACCTATACTTGCTCAAATTCATGAGATGCAAATATTGGCCTCATTATAAGAAAATGAGGTTTTACTGGTGAATTAGCAGTTTGTCGCCAAACATAGTGCGAATTTCCTGGCTCACTAGTGCAAACCACTGATGCACCAAAGATTGTTGGATTTTACATGCCCAAAGTAAAAAGACGCTAGTGAAAATTGCTACTTTTTTATGTTCCGGTCTCTTGCTTTTGTGAATGAGTTGAAATATTTTTATGAGAGGGGCCATTGTTTTCTCCCTCCCTTTTCACTTTTTTGAGATCTTCACCATTGCCAGATGCGGGAGGCCTCCACAACCCTTGTTGTTCAAGATCGCAAGGTGTTGAATGCCAGACATGGGACACCAGAGGCTTTCTTTGATTTAACCATGGTTTTTTTGCTCTATCTCCCTAGGGCTTTTCCCTTTCTCGCAACATCAATTTTTTTTTTAATCTTCTCGTTGCATCTTCTTCTTCTTCTCAAAATATGAAGAAGAAGGATCGAGCTTAAATGATTGCATTTTTGGAAACAAAGATGGCGTCTCTTTCAGTGAGCCACTTTGTTTCCCTCGTATAGGAGAAAATAGAGAAAATGATCGTAGGGGAAGAAATGTTTCCCATCATATGGAAAAAATGGAAAGATTGAGCTTAATCATTTTCCCTTATTTTTTCTATTTTACTTCAGTTGATGTGATATGGGAAAAAAGGATCACCTTTTAAGACCATTATGTTGAAAAAAAAAACACCAAAATTATGTTTCCGTGTTGAAAAAAAAAACACCACATGCATATACATAAACAAATATAAAATCAACAACTACTAAATGGTTTTATGCCCTCAATGTTGACCCAACACTAAAGAGCAAAGGCATCACAAAACAGATAAGCAAAAGTTGCATCTTATGATTTATTGTTTTTTAACTTAGTCTACCACTCAATTTCGCTTTGGATATGTTGGTCATAGATTTATGTTTTCTTCCTTTTTTTGCAAATATGATTTTAATATTTTTTTTCTAATATGTACATGATTTTGTATCATACTTGCTGATGAAGTCAATGTTCTTTATGTGTGCTCATGAGCTATAACAAATATGAGGGTTGAGATAATAGTTCTTAATGAGTTTATAGCCCTTAAGGCTATGTTGTCTGTTACAGTGTATCTAGACAAACCCACCTATGTAAGTGTAAAAGTATAAGTCACTTCTTATGAAAATTCTTTAAAGCACTCATGAATTCAGATAAGCACAAGACTCTAAATGTGCCCCATACAATCAAACTTTTGAAAACCTATATGATTAACAATATCAGAATCTAAGGTCAGGGTAAGTCCACTTAGCACCTTAGTTAATTTAGGTTTTATTTTAGTAAGTGAAATTTCAAATTTGAAACTCGCTAATGCATAGGTTTTCTATACAAGCCAAACATATTTTGAAACTAATGAGAGATTGTTAGAAAATATTTTAAAATATTCTATTTTATATGATGAAGAAGTATATATCTTTTATAAAGTATGGTGCATTTATTGCTTCCCACCAAAATGCCTTGGAAAGTGTTTATTCTCATATCTAAAATGGTTTAAATAGTCTTTCATCTATATCTTATACTTTGAAAACACTTATAACTTAAAGTGGCTTACGGATGTTGTTGCGCAATGCATAGGAATGGACACACAGATCGTACACATGGGTGTGTGTATAAGGGTGTTTGGGCGCTTGAGGCACACTTTGATGGTGCATGCTCACAGCGGCACAACGTGCAACTGAGGTGCCTAGGTCCCTTTTGTCCATTCTAAGCTCACCTTGACTTTTGACCGAGCCAACTTTGGCTTTTCATTCTCGCTTTAATTTAGCTTGTTTGAGAGCTTTTAAAAATCATTTAAAAGGTGTTAGTGGGGCTTTGTGACCATTGGGCGGTTTTGGAGGTCCTTGAAGGACATTTAGTCTTATTTATCGCCTCAAAACATGTTGGTCTTACTAAATCTATATGAACCCTTCATTTTGGTCTTTTTGGATTATCATATTTTTTGATTCTCAAGTTTTTCTCTCTTTTTATACTTTTGCGCTCGTTTGTTCCAACAATTTTAGTTTCAGCCTTACAGTAGATGGCCCGAAAATGGACAAGCTGAACTAAAAAAATCCAACAGGTGATGGGCTAGAAAATGGTCGGCTTGATAGCTGGACAGAAAATGGCCAGCAATTGATGGGGGTAAACCGATAAACTAAGTTAACCCCCTCACTCCTTTGTGAAAAAAATGGGAAAGAGCAGTTTTTTCAAAATCTCGTTTAGACCACGTTTTTAACCAAGTTTAACACCCAAAACTAGGTTCTGAACCATATTTTAGGTGTCATCCAAACGTGGCCTAAGCAACAAATTGTTCCTGCCTCTTTTACTCTTATTCGTGCCTTTTTTGCTCGCATGCCATGGTCTTAATTAAAGGGGCGGAACTAATCTTCTCATAAGCAAATAAAAATCGAGTTTTGACTTTGTAGACTGTTTTTCTTCGAGTATATATATAAATATAGGCACCAAAAGCTAGAAGATTCAAGACTAAGATGTGAAACATGATTTAAGGAATAGAAAAAGCACCTAACGAAACTACCCATGAATGCATATATTTATTGTCCAAAGGTTTAATATATATATATATATATATATATATATATATATATATATATATATATATATAGTAGTTATGGAAGTAAATAATATGCACTAGTGCATAATTTATTGCTCGTTCCTTCAGCACATGGTTTTATTAATTAGTGTCTTTAAGGGCCTCACTACTTCGTACAATTGCTGGCTAAATTGGATTCTTGGCCCATATTCAATGAGGAATCATAGAATTTTCATCTATATGCATGTGAGTTCCACGGCCCATTTGGGCCCACGTCATAATTGATTGGCCATGATTGGAAGTGAGCAAGAGGACGTCAAGACATTTGGTGAACTATAATCTGTGGTGAAAATTCCAGTAGACTTACACCAAATGAAGCTGGAAGTTTTTTCTTTTCAGACAAGTAGTGCGGTAATGAAGTACATATTGTGTGACCACTCTGCAATAATTTCCCGAGTCGGCAATATTTGGAAGAGAGAAAATGGTAATTTTTATGAATGCTAACGAGCAGATGGTAATTTTATATACAGAAGTCTAAATCAAGGAAAACAACTATGAATTTTTTAAAGTAAAACCTAAAACTTACTGCATGCAGTAAGTAGCTCGGAAAGTAAATCTTTTACCCCAAAGGGGCAGTGAGAGTCTCACCTACAGAAAAGCAATGTCTTGGTTGATTTCTTACTTCCAGTTCCTGTATGGATACTGTTCGTGGTGATGATGATAGAAATAATGGAACCTGGGAAATTGTTTTCTCCTAGAGCCAAGGTCGCGTCCTTCTGATCTTGTCTCTTATCTGAACGTGCAGGAGAGGCATCCTTGACAGGTTATCGCCAGGGGCACTCTTGGATGCCGTTGGTCAAGAAGGTGTCTGTGAGGTAATGGCAAAGAAACGCGTTCTGCTGCGGTCTAGAGGTAGTTTTTCATCATTAAGGTCCTTCGCAACTAGTGGGTCAAGGCATCTCTCTCTCTCTCTCTCTCTCTCTCCCTCTCTCCCTCTCTCTCTCTCTCTCTAAAAGAGCTCTAGGGTATGGAATTGCGAGGCGGCCATGGCAAGGTGCCAAGGCAGGAGCGAGGGATTACGTAGGGAGGATCATTGCCGATGGCCAGAAGGGATCGGCGATCACTTTGTTTTTTTACACCAAATATAATTAACAGCATAATTTACACAGTTAACCCGAAAAGATACTCACCACATGGCGAGCATTAGAGGACACAGATCGACGGTCGATAGCGTCGAATGACCTTAGGGGTCGTTCAACGAATGATCTGATCAGTGTCCGCTTAGGAGGGAACGATTTTCAGGAAACCAAAATCGCATGTGATTGCGAACGTGAAAATATGATTCTCCAATTTTGAGGGAAGAGGAGTGCATCGACCCCATGCAGCCCTTTTTAGAGAGAGAGAGAGAGAGAGAGATTCAAAATTCTTAGAAACGATAGGAAAAGACATGATGATTATATATAACAGAGAGGAAAACTAAAACTCACCGGCTGCCGTGAGTGCATGCATGGTTGGCCTAGATACGGTGGAGTTTGGAAAGCAAGCTGTTAAGATATGAAGTTCCTCTGTAGATGGTGATCATGCCTCCTCCAGGTATCCTGTCAGAATTCACAACAAACAAACCAATCTATGCTTGTTACTACTGAAACTCCTTATATATAAGAGAGAGAGAGACTAAAGTAATTCAACATTACCACTCATGAAGATCAACAAAATGTTGAACCCATGAACTGAACAAGAGCAAAAGCCAAAACAAAAAGAAAGCACAAGAGAAAAGAACATCAGACAGATAAAACTGGTTCACACCGGAGCCGCTTGCCCAGATTGCGGCAAAGGAGAGGTAGCGTCAGCAAGAGGGAGCGGAAGATCACTAAGATGCATACGCAAGATCGCATAAACATCTACCAAGATTTTATGCACTAGGTTTTGAATGTTAACTGGAATTTGACGAAAATGAACATCGTTTTGCGCCATCCAAATAAACCACCAAGAAGTAAGCAACCACGTCCGCCCGATGAACCTTCACCCCTTGTTCCGCCTAATACAAACTGGCTCCAAGATCAGATCTAGCGCGCAAAAGACTCCTCCTTAACAAACACTTCCGGATGCCTCTAAGTCTTGCCGAAGAGTTTCACAAATATTGGGCAAGACCAATGTGCATATCTGAGATCAGTGTTTTCGTTTACTTTGCACTTTGGCAAATTGAGTCTTTTGTTGCGGAAGGCAGGCAAAGCTGAATCAGTCTTCTCATTTACACTTCATGATGAGAGGTCGAGATGTCCTAACCGGCCAATGTGCATTGAGTGCCGTTCAGATTTAAGATGGAGGTATGAGGCCTGAGCACCGGTTTGTGGTCAGAAAGGGCTAGCTGACACCCGTTATCCTTCCACGTGGAATTAATAAATATATGTACAAAATGTTTTATTAGGTCAAGTGGAATGCCATCCTGCCGTCCAGTGGGGGCCACCGGAAGAAGTTAAGTGCCATTTGGACTTACTGGGTTGGCACTTGCACTGTAGATTGTTCTACTTAATTTAAATGTTTTAACATATAAAAATATAATTTGTTATTAAAAATATTATTTAAGAAAAAATAACATGGTTATATATATATATATAAATAGCATGACCACATCCCGTGCCGTGTCCTGTAGATAAAACACACCTTAACATATGTATATTCTAACCGTACCACCGAGGTGGTATCGCATGTGGTAAGCGGGGTCCTGTGCCAAGCTCAAGTCCCACGTTCGAATCCCCAAACTTTCTAAATCATATCGACTAGAGTTTTTCTTATTACTTTTTTGCTTTTTCATCCATGAGCATAAGTAACATAATTATACATTTTTTATGATATGTTTTTCATAGAATTAAAATTATTTTAACAGAGTTTTCATTACATTTTTTAACTTGAGGCCCTTGACTTTTAACCGACAAATTTGACTCTACTCCATATTATTTGCCTCAACAAGGTTAAACTTACATTTATTTTATTATAATAGGAAATTTTAAAAAATATATCAAAATTTAGGCATTAATAAAAAAGGCACAAGTTTTGGATTTTTTTTTTCAAAAAGGCACCTAAGAAATTAATGTCCTGGTTAATTAAAAAGGCCCAGGAATTCACTTCCGTCAAGTTTGCTGTTAAATGTGAAGCAGAATTACAATTTTAGCCTCAACATGAGAAGGATCAGCCTCACGGGTCTCTTTCGGAATAGGACCAATGTGATAAGGCTCCAAGAACAACAATATTGTAGCAAAGGTGAGCCATGTATGCACTACGAAATTCATCTCCTCGTTATATATATATATATATATATATATATATATATATATATATATATATATATATATATATATATATATATATATATAACATAAGATGGGACGTTAAGAATACCCTGCACAAGCTTTACTTCTAGTGCGTTTCATAGTAGTTTTCTTGTGCCCATTTGCAGAAATAAGTAATGAACAATATACAGCGTAATCGAAGAAGGTTAAAATTTTTTGGGAAATTGATCATTTTGTTTAAGGCTCCTCTTGCTCTAGATGGGAAGAGTTATTCTTTATATGATGGAGAGAGAGAGATGTTTAGGGATGGCAATGGGCGGGGGTGGGGGACAAGGTCTCCACTCCCGCCCCCGTCTCAAAATCTGGACCTCCATTCCTGCACGGATTTGGATTTTAACCTCCACCCCCACCTTCATTCCCGTTTCATGTCCTCCATCCCCGGTCCAAAAGGGGCGAGACGAGGTGGGGCTTTGTTTTCCCTCGTTCCATTGGCATCCCTTAGAAGGATCGAGGACGGGGTTGGGACAGGGGCAGGGCAAGGAAAAGCGTAACTCAATCCCCGCATGGGTTTTGAATTTAACCTTCATCCTCGCCTCCATCCCCGTTTCATGTCCTCCATCCCGGATCAAACGGGGGCAAGACGGGACGGGGCCCCATTTCCCCTCGGTCCATTGCCATCCCTTATAAGGATTGGGAACGAGGTGGGGCGGGGATGGGGTGGGGTGGGGAAAAGCTTAAGTCTATCCCTGCCTAAGGGCCTCGTTTCCCCGGTCCACTGCCATCCCTAGAGATGTTGCTGCGTTGCTGAGAGCCCTCGACGATGGACAGAAGCTACACAACTTTGTAAGATCCTTGGGTGGGTGGGAATGTGTGTATTTTGAAAAGCCAAGAAACAGGAAAACGTTGCGAGTAGGAAGCTTTGAAGGGTTGTTTAGTAAATTGATCCTTTTAATTCATTTTAGGTTAGTAATAATTAACCCTGGTTAAACAGACGGAACTTTGTGTTTTGATCAACGGTGTAAAAGTTTAGGTGCATTTTAAAAAAAAATCAAAACTTAGTAGCGTTTTTTATTAATCCCCTAACTTTAGGTGCGCTTTTGAAATTTTCCCTATACACCGTAACGTCGAACGATTCTAGCGAGCGTCGTCCAGATTAGGATCATTAGCGGAGGTCGAGATCGCCGCTAATTGTGCTGGCCCGCTAAAAACTCTTTTTTAAATAAACAAAAAGAGACATCTGCAGCTGACCCGCGCACGATCAGCGGTGGACGACAGTCAGTGGAAGATTTGCTCGTACACTGTTGGTGGCTTCTCATTATAATTGTACTTTGTTTTCAGTATAAACACGTGTTATCAATAATAATCCAAATGTCAAATTGGTAATTTGCTCACTATGTACTGAGATATCTACTCTATCCCCCAAGATAGAAGACGATAACAAAAGCAGAACAAACTTATTATATATAATTCAAACATTTGTGCCACCTCTACGGAAGACAGAAGGAGCACATTTATACACACATAACAATCAAACCACACTAAGTTTCAGAAAAGACACATGACTGCCATTTTTATTCACTTAACACACATATCATATTATTTGCAGGTGCAAGGGTCACAGCTGCAGTTGCCTCCACAATTGCATCCTTCAGTCTCATACCCAAGGTTGTTAAATGCGATGAGGCGAAGCGAGGCGTTGAGCATGTTATGAAGCGAGGCGTAAGCCTCGAGGCGTTGAAGCGTAAGCTTCATGATCAAAATAATAAAATATATAATATTAAAGAGGACACGGATTTTTCATTTTTAATTAATAAAACTTATTTTTGATATTTGATAGATAAACTTACATTTTTAGTGAAACACTATTAAAAGGCATCAAAATCATATTAAATATTAAAGTAATGTTTTAAATTTTGAGCTTATGAAGCCAAACCGTTTATCTAATCGGCTCCGTTTGCAATTTTGAAATTCTCCCACTTCTGTAAATTTAATTTTTGGATAAGCACACACAAAGACTTCACAAATTCATATTTAATATTCAGAAACTAAATGATGGAACTGATTCTGATTAAATTTATGATTCTCATGTAAATGCAAATCAGATTCTACAATTTCTGAAATAAATAGATTGAGGCACATGAACAACACCGAAACAAGTTTGTGTTCGAAATCTGTTTCACAAGAAAAAGATATTGGAAAGTACAATCCTATTTAATGCAGAATATGAAAAATATTTATAAACAAACATTGTGATAAATGCATCAGCAACTCGCAGGATAGTAGACACTTCCAGTGAAATAACCTTCATTAAACTGTCATGGTGCAGGCGGGTGCACTCATTAAAACATCGCACGTGACCCAACTACAAAAAAAAAACTTCATTAAGCCACACTCTGAACTAACCTTACGCTTCAGGTATTGAGGGTGCGCCTCAGTACCTTGAGTGTGCGCCTCGCCTCTGAGGCGTAAGCCTCTCACAACACTGCTCATACCCTCCTTTCATCTCAACACCTTCCAAGTGCCTGCACTCCCAATTATATCACATCAACAAATTGACATAATCCATGATAAATGACAAAGGAGGAAGAAGAAAGAGACATGATCCTTCAATATTCCTTAAATTATTGAAAGAACAGAAGAGAGGAAGACATAATCAACTCCAGCAGCAACTCCAGCAATCATGATCTCAACAGTCTTTTCTCCTGAGAAAGGGAAATCAGGAAACATCTTGCGTCTGTAACGGGGAAATGTTGTTCCAATCAAGTTATTTAAAGCTCCTACAAAACCAATCATAAATTCCAGGAAAACTTGAACAAAATCATATAATATTGGTCTTAATTATATATCTGTCTGTCTGTAGGTTTTACAGTGATGATAATATCATAGTTACAAATATCCTCGATATGCACTTTGAAAATCTCGTAATATTATCCCGAAAGTCACAAGTCGTGACAATATATCCTTATAATATCATGCCCACATTTACAATGTATTGAAATGTTTTTTTGTTATTTATATTTTAAATTTGAAACTGATTATTTTTTTCTAATAGTTTTTTAACTGTAGATGAAAAATGATTCTCTCTATGTTTGCCAAAAAACAAAAAACAATTTATTGCAAGATTTTTCCTTGCCAATAAATACATAGAAAAAGAGTACTAACTACAGATAGTACTGTACAATCAAGTACAAAGTAGTAAGACCACGTAATCTGATTTTCATTTTTATTTATCACATTCATACAGATACTTTAATGAGGAGATCAGATTAGACAGAAAATCTTTTGCATGAAATGGTGAAAACTGGAAACCGATCTACCATTATTATACAGTATTAAGAGACAAATTTTTCTTACAACAAGAATGATTTTAGAGCAGAGAAATCCCATTCCATGAAAATAGGATGGGGCAGTGGTTGATTTGTGCTATGGTGGGTTTGACTTGGAACTCCATGATAGCATAGATGATGAATATGGTACAAGCCCATCCTGGCCTTGAATGTTTTAGGGGGTGTTTGATCGCCCATCGCGCGGGACGCTGCGGCAATCAAACTTTGGACCACCACCACTGTTCCACCACCCTGTTATAACGAGAACTGAATAGCTGGAATGCTAAAAATAAAACTAGTGTGGGTTCTCTCTCTCTCTCCCTTTTTGTCTTTCTTCTTCTTCTTTGTTCCTCTCTCTCCCTTTTCTTCTTTCTTCTCTCTCTTCTTCTTCTCCTCCTCCTCCTCCTCTAATTAAGGCTTTGATGAGGGCTAATAAGAAATTTCTTTTACTAAGGCTTTGAATCAAATTTCTTTAATTAGGGGTTTTCGTTGATTTGTTGAGGATTTTTTTCTTTGATTTTCTTTGATTAGGATTATTTTTCTTTGATTAGGGATTTGAATTGAATAGGACTTTTCTTTTATTTGATTAGGGCTTTGAATCAAATATATGTAATTAGTGCTTTTGATATCTAATTTGATTAGGGTTCTTTTTCTTTGGTTTTCTTTGTTTAGAGCTTTGAATCAAATTTCTTTAATTAGGGTCTTATATTTAGTTTGATTAAGGTTTTTGGTTGATTTGATTAGGATTTTTTTTTCTTTGATTAGGATTATTTTTCTTTGATTTTCTTTGATTAGGGCTTTGAATTGAATATGGCTTTTCTTTTATTTGATTAGGGTGTTGAATCAAATATATTTAATTAGGGCTTTTGATATCTAATTTGATTAGAGCTTTTCTTTTATTTGATTAGGGTTGTTTTTCTTTGTTTAGGGCTTTGAATCAAATTTCGTAATTAGAGCTTCGTATAGTTAATTTGATTAGGTTTTTTCTTGTATTTGATTAGGATTGTTTTTCTTTGATTTTCTTTAATTAAAATTTTGAACAAATTATCTTTCATTATGGCTCCCTATAATTAATTTGATTAGGACTTTTCTTGTATTTGATTAGGGTTTTTTTTCTTTGATTTTTTTATTCAGACTTTTTTTATTTATTTGTATAGTTTATTTATGGTTTCATTGATTTTATGGTTTATTTTTCTTTTAGTTTAAGGTTTTTTAGTTTATTTATGATTTATTTTTTTTTGCATTTTAGAGTTTTATGATTTATTTATAGTTCTTGCATTCGTATTTAAAATATATAAATTTTTTATTTTTTTCTCAAATTATACCAAATTTAATCATTTTTTCATACTTGGATTGAGTTTGAGATCCATTTTCTAGGCT
This sequence comes from Nuphar pumila, assembly GCF_984573655.1. NCBI lineage: Eukaryota > Viridiplantae > Streptophyta > Magnoliopsida > Nymphaeales > Nymphaeaceae > Nuphar > Nuphar pumila. The sequence goes on along the minus strand of NC_143249.1, from coordinate 14,569,236 downwards.
AAAATTCATAATTGTGTGATAAAATTTCATAAGTAGATCCAATATGACACCGATTAAAATATTTATATATATGAAATATCAATTATTTTTTTTTCTTAAATTACCCAAAAAATTTAACTTTTTTTAGTTTTTAGATCCATATCTGAAGCTAAAATCCATAATAAACATGTTAAAACACTTATACGGTGGGGCGGATCGAGTCGTACAATCTCATAGTTATTTGACCCACTATCCATGTGTTCGAGTTGCCCACAAATCAAACATCGGATACAAGGAACACAACTTCTTGTCCAGTTGAAACAAACGGTGGACATAATATAGTTGTTACAAAACATATAAAACATGTATTTTGTCATGTTCATCCAATTTTGAACATGAAATCAAACACATCCTATTGTTTGCCTCTATGTTCATATATGTATGACCATGCAACCCTGCATGTCAAGATGAGAGGTCTATGTTTGGAATATCGGACCAGGGGAAGTCCATTAGGCTTGGCAAAACCAGGCTTAAGACCAGCCTATTGGCCGTATTCCTCATTTTTTGACATGTATAGAATTATATATATTGAGCAATCAAAATTCAAAACACTGCAAGATTGCAATAAAAATGGAACATAGCTCTATGTCCAGTATGATATGGACCAAAAGTTGCACCAACAAAGAAGGTCAAACGTTGAGGCACGGTTTTGTTTGTTTGGTGGCCCAATTCGGTTCCTATGGACTTAAGTTACACACACAAGGAGCAAGCACTACAAGTTACACAGAAGGAACAAGCACTACTTTAGGCAAAGCCAAAGGCAAGAGTAAAAGGAAAGCAGTATCAACCAAAAGTGAGAGGGAGTTTAATTTACCTTCCACCGCAGCTACAGCCGGAGCCACATCCACAGTTTCCTCCGCAGCAAGACATTTTTTTTTCCCGCTTTCTGGATTTTTCTTTTCCTTCTCTTTCTTTCTCTTCCCACAAGCTCCACTTATCTCCCTTACATCCTAGTACGCCATCAAGCTTTCCCTTATACAGAGAGATGAGGAGGTGAAGTCGTCATTCGCCACCACACACGTGGCATCATCTACGACTTAGAAGGATCCGTATCATGTCACTATTTATCTTTCCACCACCTTACTGTCCTCTATATATATAATTCATTCCAAAGTCAGAAGAGCGATCGGGGCTCTTCTGACTTTGAAATGAATATATATATATATATATATATATATATATATATATATATATATATAGAGAGAGAGAGAGAGAGAGAGAGTTCGGTCCGTATTAAACCCATTTGGTGCTAAACAGCTTGCTAAATGGGTTCTTTGGGCTTTTTTATTTTATTTTTAAATTCTACCATACATGTAATTGATTTTAGAGAGATCAGTTCTTGAAGTGTTTGATTCCAACACGTGGGTGGGTTTTTATAAAGTTGGAAAAATCAATGGTCCAAAATCTTTGTAAATTTTTTAGGCTCTAAATATCATTTTTTTTTTCATCAAAAATGCATGATTCTTGTGTGGATTCTTAGTAAATCGATCATGCCCAATGCATTTATGGGGCTGGAACCCCATAAAAAACACTAGAGAAGCCCAAAAAACCCATTTAGCATGTGGTTTAGCACTGTTTAAAACCGACCCATTTTCCTATATATATATATATATATATATATATATATATATATATATATATATATATATATAAAACTTCGTGGGTGGACAACTTATTTGGGACTCATGTTGGTATCTGAAATAAAAAAATCGAGTGAAGACGATATAAGATCAAAGCCCAATAGCTCTTATTCCAAAAGATTAGGCGTTATTTTGAAAAAGCTATTTTATTTATTAATTTTCCTTCATTGTATGTTTGGCTTATTGGATAAAATGAAGTCAAACACTCAACAATGGTGGGGAAAATGCATTTACTAGGACAGGCTTACGTAAGAAGTCTCTAGGTTCAAGTAAAAAATAACCATTTTTTTATAATAAGACTGACCATATATTTGCTTTAAATTTCTTTCACTTCAGCATTTTTATTGTCATAAATTTTACAAATTGCTATTTTGGTGACCATATATTTGCTTCCGAACGAAAGGCAGAGTAGTCGTGGGACCCAGACGGGTTTGCCTCGCTGAAGGGTGGGTTTGTTAAGTGGCCAGCGAGGTTCTTGGCAAGGGTTACTCGTCATTCAAAAAAAAAACTACTTCCCAACTTCAAAGTCAGATCCATACCTTAAGAGTTTGCAACGGGCTAACGATTGCATCATCACCTGCGTGTTGTTAAAAGATTATGAGTCGTTGTGGGCAACAACCAATATATGCAGTTTTATTTTTTAATAATGGCATGCTGTTCTTTTAATAATGTTATGCCGTCATTATTGGTGTATAGACAATTTCAAGGCATTTACATGTAATTTGACATGCACACCCTCACACGCATCTCCTCTAAGCCCTTTTTCGTTAGGTCCTTTCAAAAATCAAGTTTTAAGTATTGTTTCTCCTGTCTAACACCGTGATCAATAGGTTTAGTTTAGTAGGAACCAGCTTTTAGATCGCCGAAATCTGACCAGTATACACGTTTTATCGGTGATCCAAAATCAATGGCTACGAAGGTACCAGTTTTTTCCCGCTCATAGAATCATGTTTTTTCGTCGAAAAAGCATGATCAAAGAGTCGATTCTCACTAAATTGATCATGATTAACACATCTAACGGTTCAGATCTATCATAAAACACCTAAAATCTATAGGGCAGAATGGGGCTGAACAAAAAATGGGGCTTAATATGTGCCACACTCTCTCTCTCTCTCTCTCTCTCTCTCTCTCTCTCTCTCTCTCTCTCTCTCTCTCTCTCTCTATATATATATATATATATATATATATATATATATATATATATATATATATATATATATATATATATATAGGAAAACTGAAATGTATAAACCAGTAAAACACACAAACTAGTATGAATCCAGATTTTTATAGGTTTTTTGAAAATCTAACTTGCTTTGGAGATGCTTTGGGTGTGGTCCATTTGCTTGGAATCGACTATTGGACTATTGGATCATCGTAATCAGATCAGCCTTAAAAGAATTCTTCTTATACATTGTTATTGGATGATCTAAGAATCTGTTTTTATAAAACCATGCATCTAGATCACATCCTTATGATGAAATTTTAGATAAAAAAAACTCTAAAAATCTTTGGTGCATGCCTGTTTACATATTTTGCTGGTTTACATATTTTAGTTATCATATATATATATATATATATATGAAACCATTGGTGTAGGCTGCATCTTCTCAATCGTATCTCAAAGATGCATTCAAAATAGTTTATTTGAAAAGGGTCATGCATTGAATAATGTTTCCTTCACATAAAAAATGTTTTTTCCTTTCAAGATATTTTGGTGCATTGGATGCGGGTGACCTTTGAAGATCTTAAAAAATCTACATGCACATCACAATCACATTATTAAAACACTTTTTTTTTTACTAAAAAATGTATGTAGATCATATTTGCAGAGTTTGGTTGATAAAATATGTCACAAATTATGAAAATTAATGGATTCTAATATGTATTTTACTCTGTATTTTGCAATATTTGTTTATCTATTTCTTTGTCTACTTATTTAGTTATTTATTTATTTCAGAATACTATATAGTGTACACTCTTTTCTTAAGGTGGATCTAACCAACAAAATCTACTTATAATCTTTTTTATGTTTTCAAATATTATCTTGACTCCATTTGCATAGAGGAAAGTGCATCTATACAAATAATAATAGAAGCGTATTCAGCTGACTTTTTCCATAATAAGCCTGGGCGATTAAGGCCCCTCCCTCCTTAACTCATTTCAGCTGATTTGACATTCTCAACATTTTACCACTTTGAAATGGAAAAAAAATGAAGCTTCTTGCCTTCTCATCGTGCTCGTAAACATGAGACAAGTGATTTCCGTATGAAAAAATATGGAGTAGAAATGTGGAAAACTATTTTCTCACCATTCCCAGACCACACGATTCACTTTCTAAAGAAAATTGAACTGTAGCAATTAAAACCTCCTCAACTTTTTATTTTGAAAGTTGGGAACTGTCAATTATTTCGAACATGATCTAGTGATCATGAATCCACTTTCAAGAATTGAGGTTTTTATCTTGTTGATTTAACAAATCTCATGAGGTCCAGCCAAAGCTCATGCACTTCTCAAGGACAATTCAGCAGAATCCATTGTAAACTCGCAGAATCTAGCATGACCCAGCAAAGTAGAAAAAGTGTTTATTTTAGGACCTCAAGATATCAAGATCAAGATTGAGAAGTTCTCACATATATGACTCAAATCCCTACATTTTCTAATAAGAGTTCATCTAAAAACCTATATTATTTTACAAATATATTTTTTGAGAGAGAATAGAAAAAATATTATTAACAAGATTAAGAAATGACGAAGAGAAATCATCAAGGCAAAACTACAAACAAAAAAAACAGTTTGAGAAAATCATATTCAATCTTGACTCAAACTCTTTGTGCAAATGAAAAATAGATAGATGATGTATCCTAAGACAACTTAAAACATGACGAATAAGGACACACACACACACACACACACACACACACACACACACACACATATATATATATATATATATATATATATATATATATATATATATATATATATATATATATATATATATATATTTCTCTTAGTCCCCTTATTCATTAGGTCTTGTTAGGACCCTTCAAAAATCAGAGTTTATTCTTTTGCGCGTCCACTTATACAAAAAGAGTTTGAGAAAATCATATTTAATCATTACTCAAACTCCTTGTGCAAATGAAAAATAAATAGATGATGTATCGTAAGACAACTTAGAACATGATGAATAAGGACACACACACACACACACACACACACATATATATATATATATATATATATATATATTTGAGTAATGTGTTCCTTAGTCCCCTTCTAATTCGTTAGGTATTGTTAGGACCCTTCAAAAATCATAGTTTATTTTTTTGAACGTCTAACAGTGTAGATGTGATTTATAGGTTTTGTTTAGTGGGAACCAGCATTTGGATCACCAGAATCTGACCTGTATACAAGTTTTTTCGGTGATCCAAAATCATTGGCTATGAAGGCACCAGTTTTTTCTGGCTCATAAAAACATATTTTTCATCAAAAAAATATGATTTAATAGTCCTTACTAAATCGATAATGCTAAACACATCTAACGGTTCAGATCTATCAGAATGGGGCAGAATGAGAAATAGGGCCTAATATGTTCAGTTATATATATAGGAACCAACGTCACGTATGGACGCAACTTAGTTGGGGGATTTGATTTTATTTAATGGCAATTTTTTAATTGACACCTCATTTTTTAACGTAATTCAAAGTTCTCCTATGTTTTGAAAACTTTTAAAAATGCACCTGGGCCTTGTTATATTAGTCCAAAAGCCCATGTACAGTTTCAAGATAGAATTTACAACAAAATCTCAAACATGATATTTGAATATTTATTAATCATATTTTCTACGTAACAATCTAAAGATCAATATATTTTAAATACCAATCAAAATCAAAATTTGAGGGAAGAAGATATATATCAAACCAAACTAATTCAGATGCCAAAGAGTTTGATGTTATTTTGAAAACTTGCTTTTACCAACTTCCTTCTAGTTCAGGCGTTAAAGATCGAAAAAATCAATTGCATCTTTATTCCAACATTTTTGGCACTTAATTTGAGGTTCAAATTGTCGTTTTAAATGAAGTTACAATGAGTGGAGGGTTCTTTTTTTTTTAATTTACATGCAGATTTAAGTACAAATACGAGTTGCTTTATGCGGCTTGGGGCTTTAAATGAATTTTGAGTTGTCTCGAGTTGTACATATATATTACATTTACTTGCTTTCCTAAAGAGTACAAGAAACTTAATTAGGGACTTTTCTTTATATCTTTCATAGATTAAAGTATTTTTAACAGAGTTTTTCATCTGAGCTGAGCTGGTTCGTTTTATTTTTAAATAAAATTTAAAATGGTTTTTAATATTTTAATATTTTCCTGATTCATGTCAACTTTTGGTTAAAAATTAGCTGATTCAGCTTCATTCAGTTCAGAATTGGAATCGGCAGATTTCCTGATCAATCGATTCACAGTTCGATACGTTTCTGACAAAATTAATTCCACTCTCAAGATTTGTAACAACAGCAGAGCAAACCAAGTCATTTAAAGATACATTAGTGACCACCTCTATAGAAGATAGAGGGAGCACCTTCACATGATACATAGGGCAATCCAAACACACCAACTTTCAAACAAGGCACAAAAAAGCAAACTAGGCCATAGCATTAAGCACCATATATATGGCCCATTATTGTCCCAAAAGGCACATCATCATTTGTAGTCACACACACACACAACACACACACACACACACACACACACACACACACACACACACACACACACACATATATATATATATATATATATATATATATATATATATATATATATCATTGCCCTTTGATTGCACGGTGGTATCATTTGCAGGTGCAAGGGTCACAGCTGCAGTTGCCACCACAATTGCATCCTTCAGTCCCATACCCTCCTTTCATCTCAACACCTTCCAAGAGCCTGCACTCCCAATTATATCACATCAAAAAATAGCATGAAAAATCAGCATTCAGTATTCCCTGAATTGAAAACAGTAGAAGAGGAAGGCATACCCAACTCGAGGAGCAACTCCAGCAACCGTGATTTCAATAGTCTTTTCTCCTGAGAAAGTGATATCAGGAAACATCTTGCATCTGTAACCAGCAAATATTGTTCCAATCAAGTTATCTTTATCTCAAATATAATTAGTTATCTTATCTCAAATATAATCATTCATAAAATTCTAATAAAACTTAAACAAAAATTTATATATATACTTTTTTTTGTGTGCAAATCATAACACCAAATCAAAAAATCTCCATATTTATATTATATTTAGATATTATCTTATTGCTTATACTTTTATTTTTCAAATATCGAGTCTATTTTATCTATATAATATTTCTTAACCATAAATATACAATGATTTCTCTGTATAGTTGCCAAAACAAAAACAATTTATTGCAAGATCTTTCCTTGCCAATAGATAACTACAGATAGTGCTGATAAGACCTCGTAATTAATTTGATTTCTATATTTATTTACTAAATTCATAAATCTACTCTAATGAAAAAACAAGAATCAGTCAACAATTTTTTTGCACAATAAAACAAAAATTTCAAAGCAAACAATATTTTGAAAATATCGCATTTTTCTCTATATAATATCACCCTTTGAAGATATTGTGGCTTTATTACGATATTTTTCAAAAAATTGGCGGCATCTTTTACTAGGCAATGGAATATGGACACCAGGTTGCACCAAGAAGACGTACAAAACCCTGAGGTAGGGTTTGTTTGGGTAGGTAAATTCGATTCATATGGACTTAATTAAGACTACATGCAAAAGGGACGAGCACGTAAGTGCTAGCCAAAGCCAACGGCAAGAGGAAAAGGAAACCAGGATCAACCAAAAGAGAGCAAAAAGGATCCTATTTTTTAACATATGATATGGAGGATCCTCTGTTGATCCTAGCTGTCCAACTGATGCACCTGCAAGCTAGGATCAGTCCACATGCAGGTGAGAATGTGGACTAATCTTAGACATTGGTTGAATGGCTAGGATCGAGTATAGGATGGATCCCAGCATATGTCAGACGATGGGATCCATGCCAAGGAGGAAGAGAGAGTTTTACCCTCCACCGCAGTTGCAGTTGGAGCCACACCCACAGTTTCCTCCGCAGCCAGACATTTTCTCTCTCTAGATTTTTCCTTTCCTTGTCTTTCTCTCTCTCCCCACAAGCTCAACTTATCTCTCTGCAATCCTGCAACATCAGGCTTTCCCTTATATAGAGCAAGGAGGAGGTGAAGTCCTCTTTCGTCACCATACATGTGGAATGATGTACGCAGCTTACCCCCGCAATATATATATATATATATATATATGAACCAACCTCATGCGTGGACGCAACTTAGTTGGGCCTCATGAATGGCAATTGACACCTAATTTTTTAACATAATTCAAAGTTCTCCTATGTTTTGAAAACTTTTAAAAATGCAACTGGGCCATGTTATATTAGTCCAAAAACCCATGGACAGTTTCAAGATGGAATTTACAACAAAATCTCAAACATTATATTTGAAGATTTATTAATCACATTTTCTACGTACCGATCTAAAGATCGATATATTTTAAATACCAATCAAAATCAAAATTTGAGGGAAGAAGATATATATCAAACCAAACTAATTCAGATGCCAAAGAGTTTGCTGTTATTTTGAAAACTTGCTTTTACTAATTACTTCCTTAATTGCATGTTTGGCTTGTGAAATAAGAAGAGTTCAAAGATTGGGAAAAATTCATTTATTGCTCCAGGTTTATGTAGGAAGTTTCTACGTTCAAGTAACAAAACAAATTGTCAACTCCCATCGAATGGGCTTTAAATTCACACGAAATGGTGTATAGTGTTTTTGGTGCTGAATAAAATCCGGAATTGTCTACCAAGTTCCCAAAATTGAAAAGTCCAGACCTAGCGGCTGGAAAAGTATACACTTTTTACTGCCACCTTAGAATTAAAGTAAACGGATTATCCCGTTCTCAGTAAAAAACTTGCCGAGGGTAATTCTCAGAATATTTGAGAAATTGTGTTTTTTAAGTAAGGTGTTCTAAATCACATTTAGTGCCATGATAAATGCATGATATTTTCAAATATTTAGAAGTATCACCTTTTTGAGATTATATCAGCGTTTGAATGATGAATTATGATACTTTCAAAATAGTACCACCGTGGGGGAGTCACCCTCGTGGCCAGCAGGGTGGTTATGAGAGTGTTGAGATGAAGGCACCTAGATCAAACCCTGTGGGTGCACAGGTAGCCTTTATAGGTGGGCCACCTAAGGCAGGGTGGTCGTGGGGCTCCACCCGGGGTTTTCCTTGCTTAGGTGAGGCTTCCTCGTCATTAAAAAAAAAGATTTTTTTCAAAATAGTGCTGATATTCTAGCTAAATCAGGTTTGAATCTGCCTCTTTATTTAGTGGCTATAAGCACAAGCAAGCAATCTTTAACCTGGGATTGTTTTAGCAGGAACTGGGGGATTATTTTAGCTAGAAACCTAACCAAAAGGACATTTTTTTATATTACCTTGACTAACAATTGCATCATCACTTGCGTATTGTTCTTAAAAGATTAGGAGGCGGCTGCTACATAAAAGCTGGTTTTTAATATGATCATGCGGATTTAAAATAATATCATGCCGACTTTGGATCCATACTTGGGCTTTATAAAAAATATCTTCAGATATATACTTTTTATTTCTCTAAGCGTCTTCAAAAAATGAGTTTTTAGGGCGATATATTGAGAAAACAAAATATGAAGTTTCATTTGTTTTTTAAATTTATACAGTTTCATAAAAAAGCTGCATTTTTAATGGAATTGGTGGCGAAGATGTCACATGATGGAGGAGTGTGAAGCCTAATTTCTACGTTGATATAAATCCCTAATTTTCGTGCGATAGTTTTGTAATTTTATCCAAATATAGGTTGCCCTAGACTCTTTGTATGTAAAGTCCATCTTTTGTAAGGTGAGTATCTCAATCTTAATATTGGATCTCAGTGCAGCTGTGGACGAGGGCAACTATTGCCAAACCACGTAAAATCCTTGTTCTCGGTTGATTTTTTTCCTCTTCTTTCTATTTTTGTTTCTTTGATCTATCGATATTGTGTTGAGTTGTTTCCTAACACCACCAAGAGGACAAGAACGTCATTCAGAATCATCACATTTGTGTTTTGCAGCACAAAGCCTCTATAGAAAACTTCATATTCTTCCTTTTCTTAGCGAGGCACCGCAGGTGGGTCATCATTTTTCTCCCTATAAAACCCTTTAAAGCACCTAAGAAGTGAGCATCAGGCGTTGTCTCTATGCCCATTTGTTATTTTGTGTTACCCAAAGTCTTAATCTTTAGCTCTAAAGAAGGAAGAGTGGCACAGAATCCGGTAGTGAGATTTTTGGTTGTAGGAGAGGGATGGAGATCATGAATGCCAAGAAGAAGAAGCTCATATACCTTTTCTACTGTGGAGAACGAAGATTTCGCCCGTCGCAATTGCTTTTAAATCAGACTGCATTCAGTTGTTGTCTATCAATGGAGGTAATGTCCCCAAAACCTGTTGGCGAACATCCCCCAGTAATGCTTGACGACCATCTCATCGAACGAGCATCAAATGACGCTTATTTGTTCATTTTGTTGAGATAATGGCAGTCAAAGACATGCCTAATTTGATTGTCAAAATTTAGGCATGGTTAAATCCCACATGCATTTAATATTGATAAAGGTTGAACCATTATAAGTAAATGAACATTATATTTTACCACTCACACTCACACTTTTACTTGTTCTTGTTGAAGATGGCATTCCATATACCTCGATATTGTTGTCTTATAATGATAATTTTCTCTTTTTACTTAATATTATGTAAACTTGTTATTTCTCTTTTTATAGAATTATTTTCTCATACTAGCCATCAACAAAGTAACTTGTTGAAAAATATCATATCTTGTCACACCATTATCACATCATGTTGAAAAAATAACAAGTATTTCTCTTTCATACTTTTTCACATCATTTCTTTATCTAACAATGTGGTTTCAAGATTTTATCACACCATTGTCAGATACTACTATTTTTTTCATACATCAATATTCAAGCATGGGCAATCACCATTTTGTAATTCTTTTCTCTCTCTCTTTTCATATGGCTATTTTGTAACATTGGCCATTATCAAAATACTCGTCACATCTTGTCATTCATAGTTTTATACTTATAGAAGATGACGTCATGTAAACTTTGATTTTGTTTTCTCTTTTTTATCCCAATATTGTGGAGCTATGCTTCTTACCATTTTTTTAAGCTTATCTTTTAATACCCACCATTGTCAAAATACTTGTTTAATGTCAAATGCATGCTGGGTTCTCTCTATAAAATGTAGACTTCCTTGAAACCCATAAGCATTGTATTTTATAGGTTGCACCACTATAGATAAATAAATATTGTATCTTATTGGTCATTCACTCACACTTATTGATGCTCAATATAACATAATATATACCTTGATATTGTTTTCTTCTACAGGGTCATTTCTATCTTTTTACCATACCATTGTATGGTCATGATATTTATCTCGTTTCATAGGGTTTTGTCTTGCACTAACCATCACCAAAAATACTAGTTGACCATCATGTCTTGTCATTCACGCTTTCAAACATTGAACACAAGACCATGTATTATTCATCAACATATTTTTTTATTTTAAGGGTAGTTTTGTATTTTTACTCCACCAATATGTAATGCTATTTATCTATTTTTTTATTTTTTTATTTTTTTTTTGGGGGGGGGGGTCAGATACTACCCCTATATCTTGTCATTTTCAGTAAGTAGAAAATAACCTTACCATTTTTTTAGACTTGTCATTTCTCCCTTTTCATCGAGTTATTTTCTAAAGCTAGCCACAATCAAGGAATTGGTTAATAAAAATTATATCATGCCACCCATACTTCCATACGTATTATTGCCAAAGATATTACGCAGGCATTTATATTGTTTTGTCTTATAGGGGCAATTTAGTCTTTTTAGAGATGATCACTCATCAAAATTCAGGCATCCTCAAAACCCACATGCATTATATTATTAAAAGATTGAACAACTATAGGTAAATGAACCTCATATATTACCACTCAACAAAATTCAGGTATGGTCAATAGCCACATGTGTTATTATTAGAGTTGTAGATATTATACGTAATTGAACATTGTATCTTGTCACTCACAATTTTACATTTCATCATGTTGAAGATGGCATGATGAATGTCTCTTTTCTCACGGGTCAGTTTATCTTTTTACTCTACCATCGTGTAACTCTTATATTTTTTTATTTTGTAAGGTCAATTTCTATTAATAGCCATCACCAACGTACTTGTTAAACATAATATATTATCATTCACACTTTCACAATTGTTCTTTTTTAACATATCACCATGTACACACTGACATAGTTTTTTATTTCAAGTAGTCTTGTTGATTTTCTTTAGTAAGAAGTTCACTTACTGCTCGTTTCTCAAATCCATTCTCTTTCGTTTCCTTAACATTTTTGTTGCATTTTTTGTCACTTCTTTCAACTTTATGTTATTCATATTAAGAGTAATATTTTTTTATAACAAGCATACATATTGGTTTTATATGATTTTGTACTTGTACATTCATGTCATTTTTTATTTGTTTTAGCCCGCATATTGCCTTTGATGTGTTACCTTTCTATTTTTCATGTGTTTGCATAATCACTTCACAACAGTATCCCACTTCCCGCTTCGTACTACCTTTTTAATCCTGCTTCACACTTCTCGTATTAGGATCCAAAGCTAAAGACACAGAGGCATCGAAGTCATTTTGGAAAAAAACATTTGAGGGTGCATTGACAAAATGACTTCGATGCCTCTGCTTCACACTTCTCAACCACCTTTTTTAGAGTACCAGACTGATGGCGAATCATAAAGGTGTACTCTTGCAAGAAGCTGACCTACTTGGCATGACGAGCACTTAACTTCTTTTGACCTACTTGGTTGACGCCCTTAGTAGGAAGAATAGCCTTCTGATGACTATGTCAGTGCGGGTCATTGGGTTCAAGCTGTACCCGACAGACCTAGATTTTCAGCAGGTCTGGGAAAGGTGCCTCTCCCCTTATAGCACAACTGACTCAACATTTGCTATTCATAACGGTTACCTTTTTCAGGGTAATAAGTTATGTGCGCCTGCTTTCTCTCTTAGACTATAATTGATTTCCGAGTTGCATGAAGGGAGACTAGCTGGGCATTTTGGACACGATAAGATGTTCGCATTGTTGGATGAAGAGTACTTTTGACCCAAAATGCGTAAAGATGTTGTCAAGTTTGTACAGAGTTGTTGAGTGTGTCAAGTGTCCAAGGGTCATCATCAAAATAGTGGTTTGTATACTCCATTGTCGATTCCTGAGCGACCTTGAGAGCATGTGTCCATGGATTTTATTGTGGGTCTTCCCAGAACCTTTCACCGTTTTGATTCCATCTTAGTGGTAGTTGACAGATTTTCTTTGTCCCGTGTAAATGGACCACTGATGCCTCGTTAGTAGCCTCATACTATTTCAAGGACGTTGCCCATTTTCATGGATTGCCTCACACGATCACCTCAGATCGTGACACCCATTTTATGAGTCATTTTTGGAAATCGTTTATGGGCCTTACTGAAAACCAAGCTCCAGTTTAGCAGTGCATATCACCCTCAAACATATAGCCAAACAGAAGTTGTCAACCGCACCTTGGGAAACCTGTTACGGAGTCTCATGTGGGAAAATATCAAAACCTGGGACCTCGTATTGCCTCAAGCCGAGTTCGCATATAACAGCTTCATCAACCGGTCTACACGCAAATCTCTGTTCCAAGTGGTTTGTGGTCGATCACCTACCCATGTTGTTGACCTAGCCCCTGTGTTCGTTATTCCAAACCCAGTCCCAAATGCATTTGATGTCATCAAATATATGCGTGATGTGCACAGACAGGTCCGAGCTAAACTTGTTGAAAGTTATGAGGCCTACAAAGCTTTCGTAGATCAAAGTCGTCATGATGTCCAATTTCAAGTCTGTCAGTTAGTTTGGGTTTACTTGCTTCCCGAGCATTTTTCTGTAGGTACCTATAGCAAGTTGAGTCCTAAGAAGTATGGTCCTTTTAAGATTCTTCAACAATTGGGTATGAATGTCTACCTCTTTGAGTTGCCCGACGATTGATACATTTCACTTATTTTCAACGTGTCTGATCTATATGCTTACTGTGGAGGCAACAAGTCGTCAGAGCCAACTTATTCCCAACCAAGGGAGAATGATGCAGAGCAGGACCCGACTGGGTTGGTACCACGTGACTCAAACTCGGCCCAGGCACCCCTGCGTACCTATTTCAGAAAAGCGCAGGCACAGAAGACACAAGCCCAATAGCAGCAGAAAGATATCTCGGGTCTAGTATTGAACCCGAGACCTAGATCCAATTGACCGCTTTAAAAACCCTCTTCTAGGGTTGCGTGAAAGACAGAGAAGATTGAGAATACAGCAACCTTTATTCCTTTTGTTATTGCTTACTCCTTTTCCCCTTTCCAGTTATTGTCATTGTTTTTCCACTTACTGTTCATTGTTCTTTCCATTTGTTATTGAAAGCTTATTGAAAATAAAAACAAGCCACACCGATTTTCGGTGGGCATCTATCTTGCCTCCTTGGGCATCGCTGCATCAGATTCCATATCAAATATGATTTGGAATCATATGAATCAGCATCACATGAGGCTTTGTGTGATTCTGATTCTCATTTAAACGAGAAAGCAACTCTCATTTGTGAAGGCAAATTTGAGTCCATTTCTCACCACTCTTAGATTACCTTATCCCAATGAGATCATTCTCTCATTTTCATGAGAGTCCAAATCGCATGGCACCTAACCAAACATGCCCTTGGTGGCCTCCCAATGTGAACCAAATTGTTTATGCCGATAGGGCTTCTAAGGATGAGAAATCTAGCTATCTTGCTTACTTGTTGGTGATAGATGCTTTCAACCAATTTTATAATTATCATATCGGAACCCGTATTGGGTGGGCTTAAGATATGGGTGTATCATCTGCTTAATGGTACATGGGTCTTTATACAATAGCAGAGAGAGTTTTCTGGAACAGGTAATACAATTTCTTTCTCATATCTTGTTCTTGATTTTTGCTCAAGAGATCTCCTATGATTGAGGATTTCACTGCTGGCAGGATCTCCATCCTTATCACAATTATCTCATTTGAATGTGTACAAAAATGTTAGCATTAGTTTCAAATTATTTTTTTCTAGCATAATGGATTTTTCTATGCATAATTGTTTTCTCTTGTACCTGAAAATCCAACTGCATAGAACCTTGGAAACTATTAGTATTTGTTAGAAAGGGCGCATTATGGTCTAATTGAAGCGACTTTTGGGTTATAGCTGACCTAACTGATATGAACTTCAAAAACAAATCGTAGTCTAGTACTATCAAGTTGAGCCACGAACAACAAATTGAGTTTGATGATCATTAGGTCAGACTGATCATAAGTGAAAGATGCACATTCCTTTGTGTTTTTCTCACATGTCCAACCTTGCCGGTGTTAGTATGTTGGTACAGCATGTTTTCTTGTCCTTGCGCCATTCAATGGTAGCTAGCAACCCCTCCTCGTGTCATTAGTAGTTGAGAAAAAAAAATCTTTGCCTTCCGTCTGATCTATTACTGAAAAAAAAAAAAGAAGCTCTGGAGCAATGATAGTAGTGAGTTTTTTATCTAATAGAACTATAGGACAAGAAGTCATAGATGCAAGCTATATTAACTCAATCTAACCACGTATTTGAGAGTTATATGTGTGCAGCCAGAGGTCTTATCCTTGTTTTTTTCTTGACTGATGCAGCATCCGAACCGCCGCAGGTGGAAATAGTGAAGCCAAAGTTTGTTTAAGACCGGACCTCAAATCTTATATCTCAGACGTACAGTAGACTTTTTGAGTTATCAGGTTTTGGCACATTATAAGGCTGTTTATTTTTTTTAATCATTTGAGAAACCTGCTTTTTGGTCACAATCACATGATTCAGACCATGGTGATCTTGTAGGATCCCTTCTGCAGAAGCATCAAAAAAAGATGAAAAAATGTGACTTCCACTTAATACTGTGCTACTTTATTAGTAGCAAATATTTATCCACTCTAGATGAAACACAACATATATTGAGACCATAAAATTTGGGGAATTTACGTGTGTGCAAATTTCGGATAACTGCCTGAGTGGTCAAACTTTTAATATGACCGCCTCACCTTTTAAAAAATTGCTCAGATTGACGCTTCAGTTGCTCTCAGTTTGCATTAAAGATGGAAAACATCAATTTTGGGATAAAATTACCTATTTACCCTAGTCCTTGTAATTACCCTCTTATTTCATTTTTTCCAACTTTTTGTTTTAGGGTTTAGGGTAGGGGTGGCAAAACCTGACACGACCCGCCAACCCACTTCTTAGCCGGGTTCGAGTTTGGCTTAAACGGTTTCATGTTGTAAACGGGTAAACCTGCCTAACCTGTTTATTATACGGGTCGGGTTCGTGTCAAGGGTATGCCAACCTGCCAACCCATATATATATATATATATATATATATATATATATATATATATCGAAATCCAAGCGGGATGGATGTGCATCGAGCAAGACTCGCGTGCGTTATCCCAACGAGTGCGAGAACCCCCGCGGCGTGCAAGAATCAGCCGGTCAGAGGGCATCATTTTTCGATGAGGCTCTGCCCGGTGGGGTTGATCCATCTCTGCGGGGCGACCGAAGACGGGGTCGAACAGTTCGATGGGGCCTCCTTCGAGGCGGAGCGCCTCGACTCCGATCAAGGCACGGGGGTCAATGGCGAAAGTTTCTTCTCGTGAGACGGAGGAGACAACAGTAGATGGCGAGGATCTAAAGGCATGGAAGTGGAGGATAAGGAAGAGGGTTTGGGACCTAATGGAGAGAGAGAACGTCGCTCGGGACCCTCGGCCCATCCACCATCGAGTCCTGAACTTTGACAGAGCACCGATGGTGACGAAAATGATGAGTTAGGGTTTCTCTCTCTCTCCTTTTGTTTTCCTAATTTATTTCATAAATTTTGTTGCGAGTAATGATCTGGTGACAATGTGATCACAGAAAGATCAAGTGGTTCGCATAATGCTGCCACTTAGATTTGTCATGGGCGTTAGAGGGGTTTTTAGTAGAAGAAATGAGATGATTTCTATGTGAAAGTCAGCCCGCAACCCGTTTAATAAATGGCGCAACCCGAAACCCGTGTAATTGAGTCGTGTTGACCCAACCCATTTATTAAACGGGTTAACCTTGTCGTGTCGGGTTACCCTAACCTTGTCGTGTCGGGTTACCCGTTTAATAAATGGTTCGGGTTCGTGTTTGCCACATCCGTTTAATAAACGGGTCGGGTTCGTGTTGAGGTATGCTGACCCGCCAACCCGCCGACACGACCCGATTGCCACCCCTAGTTTAGGGCATCTGCTAAGGCAGGGATGCTCCTCCGCTGGTGAAGTTCTTCCATCGTTGGGGACGGGCCTATGGATGGAACAAAGGTGATGACCTGTTGCAGATGTAAGTTTTGATTCTCTCTCTCTCTCTCTCTCTCTCTCTCTCTCTCTCTCTCTCGCGCACACACACACACGTCCACCATGGTCGGATTGACCATGATGTATGTGGGTCCTCTGTTTTCCTATCAAATCGAAGGTTAATGGCTAGCAGGTGCTGTTCATTGCACTGATGAACAGAACCTAAAGGGGACCCTGAAGGTAATGCCATCAAGGGTACCTTTGCCCTTGTACAGAGTTATTACAAACTGCCCTCTTGATCGAGGTTACCATACCCATCAAGGGTACCTTGCCCTCTTATTCAATGGGCGTGGAGCTGGTGGGCCCTCTTATGTTTGGCTGTGCTTCACTTGCAAACAAAGCAAATGCCTTTTTGTGTAGATGGTGGTACTAGTCTTGGTTTACGTTCGTGCCAGAAACCCGTGTCAATAAATTAGGGATTTTGATGTTGGTTAACCACGCCATTTTAAATGCTTTCAGTAATTATTTATAAGGTCTTTTAAATGCTTTGTATAACTCAAATTTTTAACAAGTTTCGTGCCATGTAATTGATTAATTTCTGAATCTTATATTTTGTAAAAATGGATAGAATTACAGAAGGGTTCTTTGCTAATTATACAAACAATGGGGCAGAGCATTGAGATGAAATTGCATTACATTCATTCTCATCTTCATCATTTAACTCGTGTGATGGTCATAAAAATGTTGATGATGAAATTGATAAATGTGTAAGTATTTTGAATCGAAATGTGAAAGAATTTGTAGTGGGATATAGGTTCACATTAAATGAGGAATTCAGAAAGCGATTGTGTCAGTATGCTATCGAAAAAGGATGCAACCTAGACTTTGCTAACAATGATCGTAAAAGGGTTAGTGCCATTTGTAGTAAAATTGATGGTAGACCTTATACACGCAAATGGCGCGTTCATGCATCAGTAGTTCCAGGTACACATGATTGTGTAGTAAAGAAGCTCTGTAAACCCCACTATTGTTATCCTGTTCTGGATAATCGTATGGTAACTGAAGATTTCATGGCTGAATATTTTGAAGAAAATTTAGGATTAATGATGGATTGAAGATCAAACATATGGTATTTGAACCTAGAAAGCATTATGGTGTGAAAGTCAAGTATATGAAAGCATGGATAACAAAACTAAAGATCATAACTCGGATTTTTGGAGATTATGACAAGTCATTTGAAATGGTTCCAAGTTATTGTCGTGCTCTTTGTGAAGCTAATCCTATTAATGTTATAAGTAACATGGTCAGAAAATCTTTGAACCGAGCAATTTCTGCAGATCTTTATTTGTTTTAATGCATGCATTGAAGGATATAAGAATGGCTTGAAAATATATATATATATATATGGGTGCCACTTAAAAGGCAAATACAAAGGTTGGTTACTCGCTACTGTTGATTGTGATGGTAATCATGGATCATTTCCCCTAGCATATGCAGTGGTTGATTCTGAAACTCGACTAAATTGGGAGTGGTTTTCATTGCTTTTGAAATTAG